>NW_012133536.1:0-15788 GCF_000313525.1 Fibroporia radiculosa | reverse complement strand
CTGTATTTTATGGGTGCGTCTTGCAGCCAGGTTCCGTATTCCACGGGAGGACCCTGAATTCCAGCGCGGTGAGAGATAGAAGAGGGTAAAAGGGATTACGGACAAGCTCGTAGCCATCTCCGGCAAAGTCGACGCACGTATACACCCTGTATCGCCCGGGACCAAATGACGCTTGAAAGTCCGCGCTCCCTGAAAGATAGCAGGACGATAAACAGGATGTCAGCGAGACGCTGACCGACTTTCGGTGTGCGTACCAATCACGCGAGAAGTGTTCGGGTCAAGGGTCATCGCGGGCCTAGTGCTACTGTATTGTCCGTCGTCCGTAACATCAAGCAGAATACGTGGATTCGCTGTGTCAGGAGGAAAGGTGTACCTGGCGGAAAGATCAGCCCACAAGTCTAAATGACCAAGGCGTGCGACGTGATACTTGCCGGTGCAGGGCGGTGCGACGCGTCGCGGTCAGTTCAACGCGTATTCCTGTAGACTGTGAGAGCGTTAGCAAGCATGGTCCGGCAAGTCAATCAAGAAGGCGTGGATATGAAATGGAAAGGAACGAGTCGTACCAAGTTTGACGCGAAATATCCTGGTTCGGCTGCGTCATCCGGCGAACCTACGCATACTCAGCATTCGGATGGGTGTATCAGATGCTACGGAGGAAATACCATCTGGGAGAATATTCCGGAGCACCTTTCTGGAGTCTACGGAAGTGGGGCAAGCGTTGAAAGTATCGCCGTCTGGGCAAGAGGCGAATGGCCACAGTTTAAAGTTCGACAATGAGACGCCCTGGTAGGTGTCGCGGTCACGTGGGCACATACACCAGCGCGTACATCAAGTCGCTCACCCCTCCAGTTCCCTGGTCATGTAGCTGGGAGAATCCGGTGGCATTGTAGATGGGATTCGCGTCGTATCCAGCTTGCTGTTGCAGTTGGTGCATAAGAGTCTCCATGATAAAGAAAGGGCGGTGGAGCCGAGTGGACGTACATTGCCTGGAGAATCAGTGTCCATCCCTGGTTTGGCCATTCCATGCGGGAGCGTTGCACCTGAAAGCAGCCGCGTGAGGATTTCTGAACGTTAACCACTCGTCCAGAAGACTGCCATACCGGGGAAGACGTGTCCACCGTTCGTGGTTCCAATGAACAAGTTGACAAGACTGGCGGGGTCAGTTATGAATGGCGGCGAAGTTGCCGCGACATATCGGATGAGAGACGCATATGGGCTCAGAGAGAGCACCAGGAGAGGAAGAGACAGTCGAGATGTGGGTGAGCGCATCTTGTTGCACGCCCTGCCGGACAACTATCCGCAAGAGTATATATCCTAGTATTGCCCTCGCCCAATGTCTTGGCATCGTGGATGCCGTCTGCGAGCTTCATCGGTCCACATGGATTATTCGACCCATGACCGCCCTCAATGGTGATGCGGCGACGATTTTGAACAGAAGCAAGGGAAGCAGCGAGAACGGGTGACACGTGAACCGCGCGCATTGCATGCGAGCGGACCGCGCTCGCTGCTCCTCCAGAATCCGGATGGAGTCCCAGCGAAAGGCGGCGAAAAACTTGCAGAGTCGTTCGCAGATACAGACATTCGCATGAACAGAGCTCGAGTCGCAGCTGTTCTTGATAGTGAGATGTCGCTGTGCCCGAGGAGCTCTGATGTTCATCAAAACGTGAACGACTTCGGGCTGTGCGCGTGATGCATGATGTGCGGGCCCAGGGTGTTCAGTTGTCATGCGACCGTATCATGTCGTGAACTGTACATTGCGAAGGGAGAGGGCTCGATCGAGCGCGCGGCCTCGGTGAACCCGCGCTTAAGTCAGACGCTGCAAATTAAGCGCTATTAGGGCTGATCTTATCTCCGTTTTGTTTTCCAAAACAAAAAATGGACACGGAAAATAACCTCATAGCTGAAATCAAGGAACTTTTAGAAGTAGATCCAAATCTTGTATGTTTTTTTAAACATCATGCTTTACAGGTTGTGCTAGGCTAAATTGAGCAGGAAAAAGAAATCTACTGTTTACAAAAAACAGCAGATGAGTGCAAGCTTCAAAGGTGGAAAAGGAGAGAGAAAAAGTGGGAAAGGAGAGGGCAAAGGTGGAAAAAGAGAGGGAAAAGGTGAAATGATGAGAAAAAAGGCAAGAGGCAAGTCAAATTCTGAATCAATCAATGAGAGAAGTACTAGATACAGCTGCTAACTGTGGTATGTTTTTAAACTTTTTTTAATTTATAGTGCATATATTGACTGTTTGAATGCTACTGGCAGTCAATATTGAAGAATTCAATGTATGTCTTTGAGTTGGAGACTAGAAAGTATTCAAATTCTAACAGAGTTTTCAGGCTTTGGTAAAGACAATGATGGTTGTATTGCCACCAAGTACATAATCAGAGGTAAGTTCTCCCACATTAGTGTAAAACTCAAACTTATTTGAGATCAGATTGGGAGGACACAATGTCTTTTTTAAAAAAAAATTAATACTCCAGGTTTATACTCCATACTGTAAGGTACATGCAGAGTGTCTAACCAACGATGCGGGTCCCGATCGTAATGGTGAGGTACATCGCACAACTCTATCAGGCATGCGGTTAAGGTCCTAAGAAAAGAGGTGGACTACCGCTTGGCAGGTGAGTTCGCCATCGCGCAGCTACATCGGAAGAGCATCTGTCGGCGTCGTACTCGCTGACGAACAACCTCCAACTCGGGCTGTCCGCATTCAATTTAAGGGGATCATCCCCCCGTCCGGCGCACCAGTCCCAATAGATGTCGATAACAGCCTACTGTGTGGGCGTATGGGATTGCGTTGGCGACAGAATACCCATCGCCCTCCTCTCGATCGCTAACCGCTTGGGCGAGTAATTCGGCCCACTCGAACGTCGCGACCTGTGGATTAAGTCGGAGGAACATCACCACGTCGTCCTCCGACCACCCAGCCTGCCGTCGCACCCGCGCCTGGCGCATTGAGTCCGGCGTGTAGGCCTGAACCCGAGCAACCTTGTAGCGAAATCACAAGGGACACTCGTACAGGAAGTGCTCCCTTGTCTCTGGGTCACCAGAGCGCGGGCAGTTGACAGGCAGAGAATCTTGTATTCCGCTCGGTCCGCCCCATGAGGGAAATGGTTAGACTAAACCCTCGAGGATATCTCTGACTGATTAGGAGATGCATCGGTGTCTCTACAATGCTCTGTTCAAGATTGATTGTCCGAACGCACAGTATTGTGCACACATAGTATTCCTCTTCTTTAGGCCCCCATGCGCACAGCAGAGGCAGACGAGATGAGGCCTACTGCCCGCAAGACGTATCGTGTGCGGACGCGGGCCAGCGATGATGGGTCAGTGGAGACTCTGTCGCAGCCTGCAGACGAAAGTCGAGTCATGAGTGCCCTGCAACGAACTCCGGCCCATTTGCTGCAAGGTCTGATGCTAGCAGGACTCACCAACGCTCTCCCGAGGAGCATCTTTCGCTACTTCGATCCGACTCCTTCCAATCACGATGTTCTTGAAGCGGGATGAACCACGAGCTAAGTTGTCTCGTGGACAGACTGAGGAATAGGCGCACTAGGAATGTCGGAAACAGGAGCAATGGGAGTACACGGTCTGCCTCTGAATCAATAGATTAAAACATATCATATGTTTCTGCGACATGGCGGGAAAGCAAGCGGAAGGCAATGATGCTGTAGTCGGAATTCAGGGTGAGCCTGAAACGGACAGTAATGTTATGTAACAATACGTAACGGTGTGCACTATTGTACCTTATAATGTAACTAAACGCATTTGTATTTGTGGGGTCGATAGTACCTGTTAACCATGGTGCATGCCGCGCCACCGCGGTGACGACCTCACCAACAGCCGCCATGATGAGTGCAGACACCGTCGACGTCGAGCGCCGCATAGACAAAGGCAAAGCACGGGCTGAGCCAACTGAGGCTAGTCCACTACTCAGCTCAACAAGCAGGTCGTATATAGGCTCCCAAGTCGACCCTGAGCCCCCTCACTCTCGCCGGCTCTATTCAAGGCTGGTCTCTGTATTTCTTATCTCGCTTTCGACTTGCACACTTGCTTTTGCTCTCATTGTTCTGATTGTCTATTCCTATCGTTCTCGTGCTGCAAGTGCATCCCCGGAGGATATTATACAGCATGCGCTGGTCTTGAGAGGCCCCGACCGGGTGAATGTGATTAACTCAACCGGTGACGGAGGAGTATGGCTCATGGTGCATGGAAGGATAGGACTGGATGCTGGAACTGTGGCTGGAGTGAAGTCAGAAGAAGAAGACAATATCGTTCAAGGTGTCTGGAAATCACTCGGTCGGTGGGGGATTCGACAGCTCGACCGAGTATCCCTAAAGCTCACGACGATTGAGGTCACTCCTGAAAGTGACCCTTCCCAACCACTTGCGACCGTCTCCATTCCTCCTCTCGAGATTCCATTGACTGCTGACCCGCCGCCAGACCTCTCATGGCTTACGGCGATCGCAGTCCCTGTTCTCATACGCCCGACAAAAGACATGGCCGTGTTGCTTAAATTTGCGCGTGACAGCTGGAGGGAAGGAAGCATTCAAGTCCGAACGACAGTTGGTGAGGCGGCCGTGCTGGGAGGCGGATTGGACCGGGACAGCTGGCGGCATTACCTGAAGCTGATACATACTGACATTAGTACCCGGGTGCACATAATTAGTGTGTTGTTTCATTTCTTTTCCTGCTCTTGAACTGATATCCTGTAGTTCCGCGGCTCCCAGGTTTCCCACCTCCTGGACATAACAGTCCGCTTCCTATATTTTCCGAGTTCATCACGCTTCAGTCATTTTTAATTACATCTGAGCATGACACGCTTTCAATTCGTGCCAATGTGACCGTTGTAGATCCTGTTCCGACCACGCTCGAGTTCAGTGCGCCTTCAACACCGTTCACAGTTTCATTGCCGGTGGCCAATACCTCGGATACCATCCCTATTGCTGGAGTTCAGACAGACCCATTCCATCTCACATATCCAAACATTTCGTTGTTTGTTAATGGCAGTGTCCTCTCTTTGCCGCGAAATTCCTCCGCGACAGTATCCAAGTTTCTTAGCAACTATGTCTCCGCACGCGACTCGGACGTATTACTCTCGACGCCATTCTTACCTGGCCTATCGGTCAGCGCAAAGTTTCCCGCGCCGCGCCCGAAACCGCAAATTCTGCGCGACGTGACAATCAAAGACATGAGGATCAAGCCCGTCGGTGCGGGTATGGTTGCGAGTGGGACGATACTTGCGCGTGTCGTTCTCCCGCGGGGAATTGAGGTTAACGTGGACGTCCTGCGCGTCTTACCTGATGTTATTGTATACGATGGACCGGTCCCCGCTGAAAATGAACCACAGGCTGTGCCTGTTTCACATTCCCGTGCCGTCGATGGTCTTGATGATGGCGAGGATGTGCCCCCGGCACCGCCCTTGCCGGATCCACTGCCTGCACGAGCGTTCGCGCATATTCGTCCAGAAGATTGGCTTCTTGCGGAAAGTAAGCCTGCGGAGAGTGAGGGTGGTGATGGTTCGGCCGTGGAAGTATGGGCGAATATTGAAGATGTGCCGCTAGACGTGCTCCCCGGGCGGGAACGCGAGTTCAGTAATTTTGTGACGAAGGTATACTTACGAATCCTTCTCTGGTCGATTGTCTCATGAGTTACCAATTTCAATTTCAGGTGATTTTCGGCACCCAGGGTGCACTGGCGGGCGTTGAAGGGGTTGCTGCGGTCGCTGTACACGTACAGGGCCTCCCATTCGAAAATGGCCGGAATGGTGAGATGGAGTTGACGGGACTTCCCTTCCAGGGCAGTGTACGGGTCGGAAAGAAGTCGATGTGAGAACTTTCGGGAATTGGATGGATTCGCATGAATGACAGCCTACGTGTACCGATATCTGTAATCATAGTTGTACATTTACAATCACTAACTAGGCATTGGACTTGATGTTTGTCTATTTGCCATTCTAGTTGTAATGTTTTACGACGACGCCACTGATAATCTCCTCTTCGATGCGGCCGTTCTCCTTCTTCTCTAGTTTCGTCACGCCGTATGCACTAGTCCTTTTATTCCTCCATTCCAGCATTGTGGGTGCGTCGACATCGTCACAAAGGCGCGTGATGCCGTGCTTTTGAAGGACCGGGCTCTCCGCGAATGGGACAAGCTTTACGTCGTCGTTGCATTTCACGAAGTAGAACAGACCGACACGGGCATGTCCACGCTGATCCGCCGGCGGCTGCACAACACGATGGATGGTGGCCTTGTAATAACCACCAGACAAGAATTCCATGACATCTCCAGCATTAATGACCTACCTATCGTTAAGCGCAGTCTTGATTCTAGAAAAATGTGAAAACACACCAGTGCGTTATCGATGTGTCTGATCCATCGCCACTTCCCATCAGGCGAGAGAATTTGCAGGGCCGAGATCGGTTGACTCCAGAGAATGGATACGCTTCCAATGTCTGTTACAAATGGGGTGCAGGTCGACACTCGCACTACGGATCTCTGATCATTGAGGATACACTCACCAGTATGACCTTTGAGCCAGACGTTGTCTGCCTTGTCTTCTTCGTCTTGTGCTCGAGGGAAGCTGTAAGTGATCAGCACCCGCACAAACTCCATGAGCTATTCCATACTCACTACTTCATGAATCGTACTAGTGACAGTTCATTAGTGGCACACCTGAGCTCTGATCAATGCTGCTCACTGGACGTTTCATTGTTGTCGTCAAAACCATGTATCTTTACGAAAGTCTCCTCGGGCAGTCCGAGTCCAAGAGCCAAAAGTCTGCCGTCGGCCTTGTTGGTCTCTAGGACGAATACGAGGGTTTGAAATTTATGACGCACCTAAGAATTGGATAGAGAACCTGATAGTGGCAGAATTTGACGAAAGAGTCGATCTCGGGGAGAAGAGGCCTCATAGCCCTCGGATGCTGTTCCTTCATAACGTCCCGATCCACTGACGTACATCTTGAGGACGATCGCACGTATTATGGACAAGCACCTACTATTGTACTGCTCTATCTCGTCATATATCCCGCCATTCACATGCTAGGATGGATTATCAGTAGTAAGTTGGATGGGCAAAAACGAAAACCCCACGAACCCATTGTCTACGGTTCTTATATCCGAGATATCTACCTATGTCCTCGAAGCTAGTCGTATAGGCTTTCATTTCATCCTCGGGGACCAGCGAGAATGGCACATCGGCGACATCAAACATGCGATCATTCTAGATCAATGTTCAGCATGTATCCAACCAAAGGCAATCATGGAAGAATAACCTGAGCTTGCGACAAACCATGGTTTATTATATAGAAAAACCCGACATTAGACATAGCATCGGCAACTTGTGCGGCGAGTTCCATTCTTCCTTCAGCAGTTTCCCCCCTGGATAGGTCAACAACGGCCAGATCGGCATATTCTACTAAAGAACGAAAACGTTAGCTTAAACACCTTGCCAACACGAATTTCTGAGGGCTGGACTACTGACAGGGCTCATTGGTGAGCGGTATCCTTTCACGATGGGGGATAGAGGGAAGCACAGTGCTAGGCATGCTAACCTGAGGATCGCTTGAAGGTGAGCTGAGGAAAGATCGGAGTTCGAGGATGGGTGGAGGCTCTGGCGAGACAAGGTCTTTAAAGGCTTGTGCCTATGAGGCGGGCATGCGGAGTTGCCTAGATTCCGGAATAGAACACCGCGGAGACAGATAGCTTGAAGTGACACCTGCAGAAGACCATCTCGAGAGTAATATGACAGACTAACTGAGCTGATTTAGGCGCTTTTCATATCCCACATGGGCTTGAATTTGCCGCTGCAAGAAAATGGACTGGTCAGCAGTTTAAGGTAAAGAATCACATAACGTACCATGTATTCAAAACACCCCACCCCATGCGCGCTCAACATTGGCATATCGACCACTTTTGGCACGGCATAGGGAAAGGATCACCTTGAGCATCACGTATAGCTTCAACGCGATCGAGATTCACAGTCACGTTACCGCGAGTCTATCGCGCGAACTAGGGAAGTTCTAGTGAGGACGTTATAACGAGGGGCTGCAGGTCCGGCAGCAATTATAGATAGAATGCCTGTCAAGATCCAGGCGCGGGGGCGACGTTCTGAGGGAAAAGGCAACGTTCGGAGTTGTTCATGTGGTCTGTCTTATCGTAGGAAACACCTGCTCAGGATTTCCGCCGACGAAACGATGTAATTGCCGCGGTGAATACCTGTATTGATTACAGGTGCCGAAGGTGATTTTCCCATACACGAACCTAATTGTAATGCTTCACTACGACTCCGTTGATGACTTCTTCTTCCACTCCGTTCTCTTTCTTTTGCAGCTCGGTCTGCCCATAGGCGCTCGTCCTACCTTTCCGCCAGACTTCCATGGTTGGAGCGTCTGCATCATCACAACGGCGAATTATTCCATGCTTCTGTAACACTGGGCTCTCTGCATGAGGGACGAGCTTTATGTCATCGTCGGTCATTGCAAAGTAGAAGACGCCTAGGCGAGTGAAACCACGCTGATCTGGAGGAGGCTGCACGACGCGGTGGATAGTGGCCTTGTAGAATCCTCCAGAGAGAAATTCCATGGCGTCTCCAGAGTTCACCACCTTCGATGAGAAAAATGAAGGCGTCAAGGTTCAGAGATAGATGAACGATAAGGCTACAATACGTACAAGAGCATTATCGATGTGTCGGATCCAACGCCACTGGCCGTCCGGGGAGAGAATTTGAAGCGCAGCAACAGGCTGACTCCATAAAATTGTGACAGTTCCAAAATCTACCACAATTAATTAGCCACCGTTGGCGAGTCAGCGAGAAGTCCATACCAGTATGTCCTTTCAACCAAATGTTCTTCGTTTTCGTCTCTTCATCTTCTGACCGGGGATAACTACGAGGGTTCAGAATCCTTGAGACAATACTTAAGGAAACCATTCACATACTACTTCATGAATCGTACTGGTCTTCATGTCAGCTTTTTATATCGGTATCGAGGGCACGCATCGCACCGTAACTTTCACCAGCTGCAGAGTAGTTGTGTTGATCGACGAATGTATCTTCCGGAAGCTCGAGTCCCAAAGCAAAAAGGCTACAGGAATAGTGTCAGACGCACGCTATCAGTAGATGCGATGAGCGAACCGGAGAAGTGTGTGTAAGATCTCCGTATGGTTGAACTTCGCAAAGGCCGCAATCTCAGGGAGGAGAGGACGTAGAGATTCTGGATGCTGTTTCCTTGTAACATCGCGATTTACTGAAGAGAGTGTAAGTAAACGGACGCTATATGAACACGAGCTGACTTACTGTTATAGTGTTCAAGTTGGTCATGAACTCCTGCGTCAATGTGCTACAGACATACCCTAAGCATTGGAGCACTCCCGACAATGGGCTGGCGTACCCAATATTGCCGCAATTTGTAACCCTGATAGGATCCCGTCGCCTTAATGTTTCCTGCATATGTTTGCTTCTCTTCGTTCGAGACGAGACTGAACGGAACGTCGGCAATGTCAAAGATGCGGTCGGTCTATACAGCGATTAATTGGACTGGATCGCGAGAGCAAATACGTACCATCGTACCTGAGATTGTGAATAACCGTGATTGACGACATAAAAAAAACCTTGTGTTGTCAATGCTTCCCGTAACTGAAGAGCCAATTTGGCGCGGCCTTCGGCTGTGTGCGCCTCGGCGATATCAATGATAACGAGATCCGCATAATCCACTCCAGGAAAAATAAGGTCAGATCAAAGTTCGAATTTTTGTATGAGATATAGTGCTTACAAGGCTCATTGGTTGGCACGGCAGGAATATAATGAGGAATGGACGGTGTAGTTGTGCCAGGCATTGTCAAACTATAGCGTTTAGAGAGTCGACGGTCCGAGTAAAGAGTACAAATCAAGCGGCGAGGGGAGTATGAATACAAGTGGAAGTTTCCCTAATATACTAACACGGCGAATCACATCAGATTCGCCGAATCTGTCGTAACGACTTGCAAGGCTCCGAGAAGATGGTCCGTGACTAAGATTGATGCAAAGTCAACTGACTGGTTAGATCAGAGCTCCAAAGAAGCAAGTTCGATGTTTATTAGAGGCAAGGATCAGGAGAGCCGTTCACGCTGCTGCCAAAGATAAAAGGCAAAAAACAAAACAAAATGTAATTAGAACTTCATCTGGCGCAGAACAAGACGGTGAATAGGTAGCAAAGTGGAGGCTCACTTACGTGCGAGGGTCATAGGTGCCGGAACTGGAAATCCAACATCCCAAGTACTCTGACGAGGGCCGTCCATCTAAGCGTCAAGTACTAAACGCGTAGGGTTTGGCCAAGCCACAAAAAATAGTAAATTCTCCTCATGTGTAAGGTTGACGGCAGGGGGACATGTCGACTACGAAAAATTATAGTGACCAGTGCCAAAAGTGATATGCTCAGACGTTTCAAGCCTCCAAGGCGAGTCGGAAAACAAGAGCAGCTGGCGGCAGTTCAGGCTAGAAGGCTAATTTTCAAAATCAGGCGGACAATGATCCGAGGGTCCATAGTGATTGAACTTGACAAGTTGATGTGTAGCCCAATGTCACAGTAGTGACTAGGGACGATCTACATGGGCGCCTACGTTATCGGAGAAGGGCGTTCAGCTGAATAAATAAACCTCCGACGAGTTAGTTCTAGATTCCATGTATCTCCTCATGTTGCTCTCGCATACTTACGTTGAAGCGACTCTCGTCCAAAAATCGCTCGGCGCGCGTATATAGGACGTTGAGATTTGTAAAGTGTGTTGAATCTGCGCCCCATACCACTATCGGACTCACAGGCGATAAAAACGCTGGACGACTCTTATCGCTCACGCGAGCTGCTGTTGGCGACTTCTGATCAGCCCCATGGTTCCGTATCGACTCCAGTGTCACGAGATATATTACAGGGTCGAGTGTTTGGAAGGGAACGGCCTTCAGACTAAGTACCAGCCTCATCTCCCGCTTGTGTTCTTTGGACGTGCTCCCGCTTGTACCTCCAGACGCTCTCGAAGATGAAAGACCGCGCAGACGGTGACGTCGAAAGTATTCAGAAGATACCCATCGCATCTCCCACACCGCCGGCAGAGTCTCCTCCGGATGTATCAGACAAACGGTTGAATGATTTGGGTTACAAGACCGAGTTCCGCCGGAACATGTCTCTCTTCGGGGTTCTTGGGATTTCGTTCTGTGCAATTGGAATCCTCACGGGCATGAGTAGTGCCTTTCAGACGGGTCTGTTCTCAGGCGGACCGTTAGGACTGTTTTGGGGATGGAATGTATGAGTTTCTATCTACTTTAAACCTGTATGCGCAGTCGTCCTGACGCTGGGTAGATATGCAGTCTGTTTATGCTGTTGATAGCGTGTTCGTTGGCGGAGATATGTAGTGCATAGTAAGTCATTTAGACGCTACTCTAACGCTGCATGCCAACAGTGCACTTCCAGTCCGACCATGGGAGGACTTTACTTCTGGGTCTGCAAGATGAAGCCCGATACACCCGTGTTAGGATGTAAGTTTCGAATAGTATATTACAAGCGCATTTCCTAAGCCCGATCTATTGCAACAGTCTGTGTTAGTCCAAGGTCTTTTTCTCCTCTTGTTCGGTCGCATATGACATGTCCGTCAGACAGGCTGGGTATACAGCATCGCTATGGTCTTCACCGGCACATCGGGGAACCTCAGGTAAATTTCACATACACATAACGGTATGGCCATATACTATCGACCACCTGCAGTGTTGCTCTGTACCTGGCTTCTCTCGCTGAGGTCGGACAAAACCGGGTTCTTACTCGAGTAGAGATTGCCGCGATCGCATGGGGTGTCAACATTGCATCAGGTGTGATCAACACTGTTGGAACGAGGGCGATCGGCGGTATGAGCGCATTTAATTTATGGTGGACCCTTGGTGGAACATTTGTGCTCGTTATTACGCTTCTCGTCAAAGCACCAGTGAGGGTGAGCGTAGATGGCTTTCTAGATTTGGCCAAACGTCTCAGTCGATTGTAGAATCCCGCAGACTTTGTGTTCACGGACTTCCAGAAGTGCGTCAGACTAGCAATGTCACTTACGATATAGCAACTGAATCTGGGGACAGCTTCACAGGATGGAGCAACAGAGGATTTGTAGTCCTTTTGGGATTTCTACAGGTATGTTGTCAATGGAACTCGCAACATATGCCCTGACATTTTTTAGGCGGTCTACACCCTCGAAGGCTGCGAGACCGCCGCACAAGTCGCAGAGGAAGCCCAGCGCGCTGAGCTGCTTGCGCCGCTAGCCGTTGTAGGGTCCATCGCGGGATCCTGGCTCATCGGCCTCGCATACATGCTGGCGCTGCTCTTCTCGGTGCAGAGCATCGCACGTGTACAGTCCACATCGTACGCGCTGCCCATCACACAGTTGTACTACGATGCGGTTGGCCCCCGCCTAACACTCATGTGCCTCACGGTTGTTGCACTCGCGCAATTCATGGCGTCAGTGACTGCTTTCACAGCCAGCTCGCGATTGTTCTATGCGCTGAGCAGGGATAATGCATTCCCGATGAAGACGTGGTTCATGACGTTGAATCGCTATCAAGCCCCATATTGGGGAGTTTGGGTGTCTGTACTCGTGGGATGCATTATCTCATGCGCTTATATTGGCTCTGCAATTGCTGTACGTTGTCCCCTGTATGATTCTTTAAAAAATGTGTTCTTACGTCGTGCGGGCAGTTCAATGCGATATTGTCATCTGCTGCCATCGCTGTAATGCTGAGCTATCTGCAGCCTATTCTTATAAGAGTATTCTGGCCATCCACGTATGGTTTCCTTTGCACTTTGACGTTCACATCTCACGACCTTGTTTGTTAGGAGTTTGCCTGAGCGCGGTCCGTTCAATCTTGGGAGGTGGTCATGGGTAATCAATCTTGCTAGTTTCATGGTAAGTCACTCGATCAACCATATTGACCCACTGGCTAGATTACAATCGGCAGTTTGCAGTGTTCATCTGTGTCCTCTTCATCTTGCCCACCGCATACCCGGTCAACACTCTAGACATGAACTATGCTATCGTTGCCATTGGTGCCATCATATTGATAGTTGCACTGTGTTGGTTTGTGTGGGGAAACTCACACTTTGTAGGCCCAGTTAAGACGATCTTAGTCAACGAAACTGGCGGTGAAAATGAGAAAGTATTTTCCGAGGTTGATTAAGTGGGTATCAGTAGCAGCCCATGCGTATAACATGCATGTGCTTACTGTCTGCATAGGATATTTTTGGAAAATATAAAGGAAACCATGCCTTGCGACGTGCTGATACGATGACTTCATGGATAAACATACCGTTCATGAAATTCTCAAGCCTGCTTCTAGACTACGATGCTCAGCGCTATAAGATAGATGCATACGATTTTCTGTTGTATCGTTGTAACTTACCTCGCTACTTTATAAAATAATTATGTGGAGCACCTGATACGAATCTGTGCACTAGGCGCACGTTCCGCATCCCGACGTCACTTCCAAGTCTAAACGACGTCCAAGGCTAACTTCACAGAAATGCGACTCCAACCCTCTCTGCTACTACTCGATGAGTTTCAGAACTCTCCTCATCCGTTGCCGCTATCGAACAGGCACAAGAATCCTCACCGTTAGGCCAACACGCTGGGTCACAACCGCGCAAGAGATTGAGAATGCCAACGTTAGCCATTCTCGTTTTTTAGCTGAAGCACCTAGCACGGCGAAGTGGAAAAATAATAGTGCGGAGGGTATAGGAAATACAGCGGAGGATCTCGACTCGTTGACCGAGGGCAAAGGTAAGCTAGCTTTACCAGATCTTTGAGTTACCTCAGTTTCCCCATGGTCCGCTTTTACAGGAAAATTATCGCCAACTTCCTCACATTTGTTCAAGCTGATTTTACCCCTCGGTCATGTTCATGCACGGCGGCAAGGGGTGAATGGCAAGCCCCCACCACCAACAATCTTCCTCCTCCATCCTTCCCAGCCGCTCTCGCACATCTCTCGCCTGATTCTGGCGTCTCTCGCCCCCGCTACACCGACGATTTCTTTCCGTGGTATAACACCACGAGGACACAATTTCCAGTGGGCAGACTCAACCGACGTCGGTGGCTTCATTCGCGACGCAGCTCGCGCGACCGAGTTTTCCATCTGCATCGGCGGCGACGGCGCCAAGGCGGACGATGAAAAGCTACAAACTACCATTCATGTCGAGGTTCCAACGTTCGCAGATCGCACGCGTTACCTGCGGAGGAGACTGAAAGCGATTGAAAAAGAGCTGCGCGGGATGGAGGATCTGAAGCGGTCGTGTGATGTCGAGGCCCACCGTGGGGCTCGCAGGATGGCCATAGGAGGATTGGGCGGGCTGGTGCTCTATTGGGGCGCAGTTGCTCGGCTCACCTTTTGGGATCTTGGCTGGTGCGTATGCACCCTTCAAATTATGCTCCAATCGAATGCCCGCTAATGTGAATATTTTTCCATGGACAGGGATATCATGGAGCCTGTGACCTATCTATCTGGGCTGTCTATGGTAATTATCGGCTACCTATGGTCAGTCATGGGATGCGCTTGACCGAGAGAAAATTACTGACCCATTTTGTAGGTTCCTTTATCAGGGACGAGAGGTTTCCTACTCATCCGTGCTGCAGCGCAGTGTTTCTGCACGCCGCGATGCACTGTATAAATCTCGCGGGCTTGATATCGACCAGTGGTTGGATCTTGTGAGTGAAGCGCGGGCTGTCCGCAAGGAAATTGGCACGATTGCGGAGGACTACGATGAACGACTCTGGCACGAACAGCAACAAGAGCGCAAGCAACAAGAGCATGGCCGTGGCCACGATCGCACAGAGCAAGCGGAGAGGGTGGAGGCCAGGCTCGCGAAGGAGCCCAACGATAGGCCTTCTGTGGCGAGATCTACTGAGGATTCGGACTTGGAAACAGAACACACTGGGAGGGAGAGAAAAACCTCTGAGTAAGTTTCGTAGCCAGTTATAGTTACCTGGTTATCGCTAGAGTTACATAGAGACAGACTCAACTAGCCACGCACATACGGACGTGATGATATCATTATACATGGACTTCATCATTATATTTGATATTGTTGGGAAACAACATGGATATGCCACAAAGGACAAGCCTGGCAATGGGCCATGCAAACCACAGCCAATGATGGCCAGGATCACCTAGCATCCCACATGGACAACAGTACTGGCTGCTGGCCTGAACCTTGGGCCCTTAGACACATGTATATATACTATGATGTAGCTACAGACTATCTATCGCCTCTCTTCTGCCTCACTCACTGCTGTACCTAGTGTTCCAACAGGTTATGAGCCCTGCTCACAAGCTCTAAATGAGATAAAACATGCAAATGCATTATGACCAACATCTCATGATACTGAATTGACCCTCTCTCAGGCACTGAGAATTGGGGTGTTAAGGGACCTTGATGACTGAGGATCAGGAGTTCAACTGTTGACTGTTACTGGACTTATACACACTAATGTCCTACACTGGAACTAGACTTGTAAACTGAGCCACTATAACTGATAGTGGTTTGAGAGTAAACTGGTTGAAGCAGAGCTTCAGACTGAGACTGAGACTTGAATAGACAACTAAGTCTATTACTGAGAACTGTCCCTATGAAGTGTACATAGGGAACAAGAGGACAAAACTGAAGTACAGTAGCACAAGCAGTGCTACTTAAATAGAGCAGGACAAATAGAGTTCAATAAGTATGAAACACTGAGTTGGATCAGTGATGTTGTCAAGGTATCGCCCTTGACCCTACTCTAAACCCTAATCCCAGTACT
>NW_012133535.1:0-9102 GCF_000313525.1 Fibroporia radiculosa | reverse complement strand
TCATCTAAGCGCTGTAGATAAGATAGACGCCATGAAATTCTGTGACAGTTACTACTTGACATCTGCTGATGCGCCAAGCATCTTTCTGACCCAGACATATACAAGGTGAAATACACAGTATGCCCCTGTGCGACTCTGCTCACACCTTGTCATATCAACCCTCTCACTCGTTAAAGTCATTCGTTCAAAATGCATTCGATCACGTCAAAAATACTCACTACTGCTGTCCTCTTCGCGCGCTGTGAGTCTCTCGTTCGATCCTCTTTTTCTCCAGTCTCAACCAATTCGCCGTGACGCATGTTATGTAAGACGTTACTGCTAGCAGCCCTTATTTTGACACATCGGGATACGACGTCCAGACGCTGGGCGTCGGAGCCGATGGTGCTACAACATACATCTTTTCTCCGGATACGAGCTCGACGTTACTGCCAGCGGGAGAAGAATTCGGCTTCGGCGGACCTGGTCTGTGCTCATATGCGCTCGTCTGCCGGTATCTACATTGATGCGTTGAGTGCTGCTGCAGCTACTGTTGTTATCGGCGCATCTACTTTGGGAATAACATACATTGCCACCATCAACAGTATCGCCTATATGGAGAACTGTGGTATCACCAATGGCGTTGGTGTCTGTACTGACATTTTGGAGTATGGGACCCCGGGAGCGATGTTCCTCACTACTACCGGCTTTTTCACCCAGACGTTTTCGACCAGCCCGGTCCAAGGCGGCGCTCCCACTGCTGTGACTACTACTTCCACCGGTGTGTCCACTGGGGTCACCACAAGTTCGGCGGCTTCGTCTTCCGCTTCTACAACCACCACCACCACCCAGAACAAGACCAGCGATGGCGTGAAATCCATGTTCACCCCTTTCTCTCTGATGTTGTGGGGGTCCATATTCGCTTTTCTCATGGTCTTGTGACAATATCGATGTGTGAAAGCCTCATCGGACAGTTGTTTCGTGACTTGGGTTCCAGTCGCGTATTTCTCAAGAGCTCCTTTGTTGTATTGGTGTGTCTTGTGATGACTATTGCGTGGTCACTGTATTTCATATATCGTTCTTTTTCAGTAATCGGTAATATCGAAGTCGCAACTTCCCAGATTGATCAACGAGTTAGGTATTAAGATAGTACAGCGACACAACGGGTATAGCTACAATGAACGCAGCAAAATCTCGAGCAACTATCATCTTTTCCGAGATGGCACGCCTCGGGCGACGGGGGACAAAGCGACAATCCAACATGACGCCCACAGCGCGTAGAGCGCCGCTATAGCGTGTCCGCCGTCACAGACAACGTCGCGAAGAAGCCCGAGGGCGTGAAAGCACGAGCCTGTCTTCTGATCATATTGTACATAACGTATCCTGCGGTGTTGCGAGTCCACTCATCAGAAAACAAATCCAGCACAGATGCGCACGCCGGAGTGCTCCACAAATATTTATCACCTTCGATCTGTGCCAGGGCATCTGAGCGTTCGCCTATCGAGTGATCAAAAGGTATTAGATCATGTCAGATACATCATACCATGCGCGCATGCGATCTACATGAAATGGGGACAACACGGATGCTGTAGGTCGTCGGCGTGCAATGCGGCCGAATAGGCGAAACTAGGACGATTGGGCATCCACACCGGCCAGCAACTGCTTGATGAGATCAATCGCCTTTTCGGCCTACGGCCAACAGATGAACGGCGAGGGATGGATACAGCTGCAGGACATACTGGATCTGTGTGCGTTACGCATCTGCGGGCAGTATACCTCGCTGCCCCGGATATAAAGGACCAGATGAATTACGAGCCTTACGAATATCAGGCTTGGACACCGTCCTGGCCCAGCTGCTAGAATCTGCAAGAAATCGTCCTCATAAATAATGGGGGAGAAGTTGAGTGCCAAACTGACAGGCAAGATCATGGCCATTGATGTTGACCACTCTAGCTCCTCAAAGCGTTCTGAATTGAATCTGACAGGTTCAAAATGCAATGCGGGGACCCTCTTCATCGTCCCTTGTAATATAAGAAGCGCGCGTGTTGCGTTAAGTTGGGTCTGCATGTTTGTCATGTCATGATGTGAGTAAGTCCGAACAGAAAAGCGCATATATGCAGTCCTCTCTGCTCACCAGAAGAACCACATCCACTGACTTCTCATGGACCATCTGTCTATAACCGATTCGTCCATCGATTAGGTCTGAGCCCGTATTCGACTACGCGTGCGACTATGCATGCCTTCGCTTCTACTCTCCTTTCCGACGATTGCTCGTGCGCTATCCCGGTGCTTCCCCGCCTGCGATCTGGAGAATGAACGAGGTTGATGCATGGAACGGCAGTTGACATGCACCGTGCAGAGAGGTGTCAGGGTATTCACAGGCACGTCTGGATATATGGGAGGTGACCGCTTCCGAGTCGAGTTGCTGTCGTCACAGCGGTGGCAACCAGCAGCGCATGAGTGCAGGCAGCCCCGATGGATGAACGTCTTCGTCTGCCAGTGCGGCCCCTCAGTTCCGCTGGGTAGGGTACATCGCAAGTTGATCGTATGGGCGCCATGCTGAGCCAGTTAAAGACGGGAGATGAGCCTGGTTGCTCTTGATAGACTGCTGTGTGGGCCGACCCGAGGTATATCTGCGCGTTCCCCTTCCTGCAACGATAGTTTGCAATTGCCATCCGTGTGGCATCATTACAACACATATGAGAAGTGTCGTATAGATAAGCTTTTAGTTTTCTGCGCTTGGGATCGACGTCCACTAAGCTTTGTTTAAACTATTCTGTGAGCAAGTCAGGTTGTTTGTGAGGACTTGATGATCTGTTTGCTGTCCAGTCTCCGTAGCGACCTTGCCAGGGGACATATCAACACGGTGGCGCCATGAATCTCGAGTCAGATCGTGGGCGTCCCGCGCGACATGTCCAACCTTGGCGAGTGTAGCAATTAATTCGCATCGGCGTTGTCATTCAGTGCCTGTTCTTCCCGTATATGCTTCACACTCGCATAGGTGACCTCGACCCTTGGTCCTTGTTCTCTGCGCGGTGTCCATCTTGTGTTCGCCCGCAACACAGTGACTACCGCTGTGACATGAGTTCCAATTTTGACAGTTGCAACTTGACATTTTGCTGATCCGCCCAGCAAGTCCATGGCCGCCCAGACTCGTGCAAGACAAATCGGAATGCATATAAGAAAGATGTGTCCCCGTGCACTGACTCTGCTCGCATCTTGTCGTACCAACCCTCCCACTCGTTAAAGTCACTCGTTCAAAATGCATTCGGTCGCGTCGAAAATACTTATTGCTGCCGGCCTCCTCGCAAGCTGTGAGTCTCTGTTGGTCCTCGTTCTCTCTGCTCTCTCAACCAATCTATCGCGACTTGATGTTAGATGTTGCTGCCGACAGCCCTTTTCTGATCACGTCGGGGTTCGCCTCCGTCCAAACGCTCGGCGTCGGACCCGACGGTGCTACAACATACATCTTTTATCAAAGTACGACTGGCCCGACGCAAGATGATCCCGGCCCCGACGGACCTAGTCTGTGTTCACATTCGCTCGTCTACCGGTTTCCACATTGACCCGTCGAGTGCTGCTGCAGTGACTGTTGCTATCGGCGCGTCTACTATGAGGGGGTCATACGTTGACCCCACCGACAGCATCGTTGTGATCGAGAACTGCGGCATCACCAATGGCGTTGGCGTCTGCGCCGAAATTATCGAAAACGGAGTCCCGGGATCGGTAACCTTTACTACCACTGAATATGAAACCCAGACGTTTTCGACCACTGCGGTCCAGGGCGGTGCTCCCACGGCCGTGACTACTACCTCCACCAGTGTGTCAACCGGCGTCAGCACAACCTCTACGGCTTCGTCTTCTGCTTCTACGACCACCACGACCCAGAACAAGACCAGCGATGGTGTGAAAACCACGTTCACCTCTTTCTCTCTGATGATGTGGGGTTCTGCAGTCACTATTCTCATGGTCTTGTGAAAATGTGGATGTGTAACAGCCTTCTCGTCGGACACCTATTTCGCTTGGGTTCCAGTCACATATTTCTCAAGGGCTCCTTTGTTGTACTGATGTGTTCTGTGATTGCTATTGCGTGGTCATCGTGGTCATTATAGTTCATATACATATACTGTTCTTTTTACGGTAACCAGCAACATCGAAGTCGCAATTTCCCAGATTGATCTATTCAAGTAAAAGAGTAAGATAGTACAGTGACACAACAGGTATAGCTACAATGAACCCAGCAAAATACCAACCACATATCATCTTTTCCGAGATGGGATGCCTCGGGCGACGGCGGACAAAGCGGAAATCCAATACGACACTCAGAGCGCGCAGCGCGCTGCTATGCCGCGTCCGCCACAACAGACAGCGTCGCGAGCAGCTTCTCCACGTCCGCCGAGCGCGGGGTGATCGTACAGTCAAACGGTCCCGGGTGGCTGTAATCAATCGCTTGAATCAGCGCCGCACAACAAGGCGGAACCGAGCGACACGCACCTGATAAGCTCCGCCGTATACGCGACATCCTCCTGCGCGTGAGGCCGTCCATTTGCACCCAATGGCGGGCCGACGTCGAAAGTTGCCAATATGCTAGCGACGAAGAGGAACAGCGTGTCATCTGCGATGATCTGCCCCGGACACACCCTGAGCGCGGCCAAACTTGTCAGCCGAAGATGAACACAGGAGAACGGCTGGGACATACGCACCGCCTGCCGTAGCCAAATGCAAATGCACGTGGATCAGGATTCCGCTCGCCATCCTGCTTCATGAGGTAGCGCTCTGGGACGACATCGAATGGATCTGGGTACAGATCAGGATCGTGCAGGATCGCCCTGGTCGCCAGAAGCATAATAGCAGCCCGTCAGTCGAGCGAAACGAAACCTATGAGTCGTGCGCACCAGCTGTTACCAATTACGGTAGCACCCGCGGGAATGTGGTATCCCTCATACACATCGTCTTGCATCAGCCTGTGCGGTAACGCTGCCGTGTCATCAGTCCACAGCGCAATGGACGGGGGCAGAGCGAGAGGGGGGACATACACATGGGCACGACGGGGTTCCAGCGATAAATTTCCTTGATGAGCGCGTCGACGTAGGGTAGTCTCTCCCTGTCTCCGAATGTGGGGAGCCGCCCTCGCCCGACGACGGCGTCTATCTCCGCCTGTGCAGCCTTCTGGACGTGAGGGAAGCGCGACATGATTAGGAAGAATGACTCGAGCGCAGAAACTGACTGCAATCAAGTAGGTTGAGCGTGAGGAGGCAATAATAAAATGAGAGTGGTGTGCGTACGGTATCAGAGCCGGCTGGTAAAGTGGTCAGCCACGTCTATGGGGGTGGTGGGGAGAACATGGCACACCTCCGTAGACGGACGCGACAACATTACGGTACAAGTCGTCTTCCTCGGGTGTCGGATTCGGGTTTCCCTCGATGAGTGTCGTCACTAGCGACGGCTTTGCCGTCCCATGGGCCTGCCAACCGGCGAGTATTTTTCTTCAGCTGTGTTGCGTTGTTGCAACAAAGGGTACCTACCACTTCGGCGCGGATGCGGTCATACTGGCGGTCACGCATGTCGAGGTACGTCCTGCGCATGTCGCGGGCGATGGCTTTGAAGCCCGCACCGGGGAACCAGTCAGGGATGTGGCGCACTGCGTAGGGTGGGGTGAGACAGTTGGATTACGGCAATGTGGGGAGACTCACGGGAGGGGAATATGTCGACGAGGAAGGCAGCGGGTGCAATGGGACGGCCAAAGTCGCGGTTGACGCGATCGGCGAGCTGGACCAGAGGGTCGTCGTGACCGGAGATGTTGTATGCATAAGTGATCTGGAAGACGATACTATCTACGAGCCTGCGACGGAATGAGCATCCGGAACAGAAGATGGGACAAGGATACAGACCAGCGGGTATGCTGCCGGAAATGTGCAGGAGAGTCGACAAGACGAGGGAGGAAGTGAATCATCTGGGAGGAAATGGAGGCTTGGAGGACAGGCTGAGTACGGGGACTGATGGCGGACTGCATGAGCTTGCGCCCTTGGCGGTGACGAGGGGTGTAGGGCTCGAGGGGGATGACGCGGTCGTAGCCGACGCTGAGAAAAAGTCAGGAAGGGGTCGGAAAGAGAGGGAGACAAGGCTGACAGGGTGCCAGCCATTGTGAGGACGGGGCGGTCGGAGTATATGGTGCTGCGTTTGTCGAGGAGGTCGGAGATGGTCTTGGGGGAGCTAAGGACGATGATGGATCGGCCGAGGACAGACAAATGCATTATATCGCCTGGGGAGAATGTGGATGAACGGAGCTGATTGAAACGTATGGGCAGGCAAGACATACCGTATTTCTTGGCCCATTGAGCAAAAGTGATCCATTCGCGACCGATGGGCATGTGGAGGGTGTTGCCGATGAGGGAAAGATTGCGGGGACCCGGGGGGAGGGGGGAGTTGGAGGATTTGACATGGCGGAAGATGGTGAGGACGCAGAGGAGGACAAGGGCGGCGAAGATGAGGAGAGACATGGGGGGTGGGAGGCAGGAGGCTGTGGGGGAGACGAGAAAGGAGAAGAGGATTTATAGGGAATGGGATGAGTGCGAAAGGAGACGAGGTGGGGCGAATGGCGTTGTGGGTGGGCGCAATCGCAGCCCGTCCCAGTATCAGATCGCACCGATTGCCTCCGGGTCTCCGTGCAAACCGCATCCGTCGTCGCCAGTGTCCACAGTGCAAGGCCCTCTAGGTGCCCGCGGCTTGGCTTACCACTCCCCCAGATCAATCTCGCGCACAATCGCGCCCACTGTGTCTGTGTCTGTGTCTGTGTCCGGCATTGAAGAAATATTGCATGACTGCCTCCATTCAAGCTGCAATTAAAACACATTACTCATCGGTCTCATGCTATGTCCTTGACGGCTGCACCCCCTCGGCGACTCTGTCCAGTCCGAGACGTGTCCATTTTTTTCTACACATCTGCGGCCGCTCGTTGCACAAGTGGACACTTCCCCACCGTAAACCTAATAAAACAACGGTCAATATTTCAATACCACTGGATGTCATTTTCCAAGGCCAACGTTGAGCCTGTTTGTTCCAAGAAAGACCATAAATGTCCGTCATCAGGGATGAGATTCGTCTCGGAAAGCCGCTACACTCGCTCGCTAATGATACGCCTTCTTCGCCCGGTCGATGTGTGCCCGCAGCTTCCGCTGTTTCTCCCGCAACGACGCCTTTTTCTTCCCCTTCACTGCCCCGCTCGCCATGATCATCATAATCGGCTTGTTCCGCGCCTTCTCCCGGTTCGTCGAGCTGCTCGCCGCCGCCTTGTTCTTCTTCCCCTTCAGCGACCCAAACTTTTCGCGCCCCTCTCGTCCCCGCTCAATCGACGCAATTCGCTCCGCATAGTCCGCCTTTGCTTTCTTCCGCGGCCCCAGGATGTCCATTTCAGACACAAACGCATCCTGGTCGGTGTTCCCCCCCTGCAGCGCCTTTTTGTTCGCCTCGAGCGCAGCCAACTTCCGCTTTGCTGACGACCCTCCCCCGCGCTCGACCGCCTGCGATGCCGCCTGGATGCGCAGGTCGTTCAACAACGCAAAATCCGCTGGAGTGAGAATCTGAGCGTGCGCTCTCGAGTAAGCAAGCGTGATCAGCCATCATATATCCTGGCGCTCTCACCTTGGTCGTCGCAAGTAAAGAGACGCGCGCAGCCTCGCTCGCTTCCGGCACTTCACCCTCGCCCTCTCCTTTTGCCTTACCCTTATCTTTGCCCGCCGCTTTGTCGCCCTCATCCTCGCTGTCGCTAATCTCCAGGTCTCCGTCGCTGTCCGAATCAACTTCCATCCACCCACCAGAGTCTGATGAGTCCTCCGACGAGTCCGACTCGACGTCCCAGTTGTTCCACCCAGCCTCGTCATCCTCTCCTTCGTCCCCTGATGCAACGCCTTCCTCCTCCCGCAGCTTCTTCAGATGGTCCTCAAGTAGCTATAGAAAGATCATGTATCGTCCTCATATATAGAATAAAGTTCACACTCACCACTAGACCCTCAATATCCACTGCCGCATCTGTACTGTGCCCAAACGGCAACGGCTGCTTCCCGCCCGCAACGCCCATGCTCGCCTCCTTCCCCCGCTCGCGCCGCTTCAGCATCCCCGGGTTCACCTCCCTGAACAGCTGCAGCAGCCCGCGCGCCGCGGCCGTGACCGCCTTGTCTCTGCTCTTCCGGTACGCGACCAGATCGCCGAGCAGGTCCTCCTCCATTGCCCACGGCTGCCGCCGGCACACCTCGCGGATCGCATTCAGCCCCGCCGCGACGACCTCGCTCCCGACGCCCGGGTGCACAAATTCCTGCGCGAGCTTCTGCACGACCGGCGCGAGCGCGTCCGGCGGCGTCAGATCGTGCGCCGACTGCGCGAGCGCGACGAGGATCGCGGGGATGCGCAGCTGGTGGTGCGCGAGGTACTTGACGATGTACGTGTAGAACCCGAGCACGCACAGCTTGTGCGCGCCCATCACGCGCGAGAGCAGCTGCATGAGCAGGATCTTGTGGTCCAGCGAGAACCGCTTGTCGTATCGGTTCAGGTTGTCGTACAGCTTTTCGCCGAATGTTTGTGGGTCGTTCAGGAGCTGCAGCGCGGGAAAGTTCGGCGTGTCTGATTCGGCTTTCCGTTTTTGTTTCTGTGTAGTGTTCGTAAAACTAAGAAAATACACAAGAAAAATAATACCCTACCGATTTGATCGACTTCAATGTCTTTTGCATCTTCTTCGTTCCGCTCCGCGTCTTCTTGTTGATCTCTCTACGGTGGTGCAGCGCCTTCACGTCCGGCTCCTGCTACTCGTCAGTCGCGCCTCTCAACCACGCCGCGCCGAGACGCACCTCCTCATCCTCATCGTCGCTGTCCTCCTTCTCCTCGTCGCTGCCCAAGAAAAAGTGCAGCGACGCGCTCTGGACCTTGACGACCGGATGGAAGCACCCCAGTGCGACAATCGCGACCGTCTTCGCGTCGTTCCTATCCCACCGTCAGCCCACACGCAGACCCGCACATAGCGCACGCACGCACCAGATGCCCTTGCGCCACAGCTCCTTCGCCAGCACGACAGCCCACAGCGCCTCCCCGCCGCTCTGCGCGGCGAGCCCGCCCTGCGCGTGCGCCGCGGGCGCG
>NW_012133534.1:0-15311 GCF_000313525.1 Fibroporia radiculosa | reverse complement strand
GAGTACTGGGGTTAGATATAGGGTTAGGGTCAAGGGCGCAACCTTGACAGTCTGCCCAGTGTTTGGTGGCTGGACTGTGAAGTAATGTGAAGTACACCACCACTACATCAGCTGAGTCAAGATTCATGATGTTGATTGTAGCTATATGTCACAGAATTGAGTTGCTACTGTTTGACACAGGATTCAGGAGGGGTTCACTATGCATATTATTCTGGAGAAGTTAGAATAGAGGTGTGTATGTTCTTTACATAGCCATGGTGAGTTATTATGTCAATCAGACATGGTGATTGCCCACCCAAGGCCAATCTTGGCAGAGACATGGTCCTCAAAGCACACTTGCAAGGCATTCAAGTTGCTCTCATATTTTTATTCATACAATAATCACACAATAGTAATGGTAATTGTATTTTGCATCATACATGATTTATTGGGATTTTTAGAGGGGGATGAGCAGCTTCAAGTTCAGTAATTGCACTACTGTTGTGATTGCATTACTGGTGCAATGATAGTATTGCCCTCCACACTGTACACAAACTCTCTGTGACTTCTCACACCCATCCCTCCACTCCAGACACAGATTTTTGAGCTGATCCTGGGCATCTGCATATAAAATCCCTTTCCCGAAGGCTCCATTGTTCCCACAAATATCCTGCAATTGCTCAACATCAAAGCCTCCCCTCGAGTTACCTTATCTCTCATCCCATCAGTCCAGTTATGGCGCCTTTGGACATTTGTCAAGGCAAATATAAGTATTCGAACTTTGCAGTGGATTGCGTGTATCTGTCGGTCGTTGTCAAAGAAGGGTAAGTCTTGGCGCTTCATAACCTCCACTACTAATACTGTGCGATCAACCATACTGACGACCTCCTACACCGACGAACTTAAGCTCAAATTCACACAAGTTAAGTTTAGGGCCATTCCGCCTTATCGACACGAATATTTGACCTCCACCTCGACATTCAGAAGGCTGCACATATGTCTTTGTTCGGCTCTGTACCTGAGTCGCTATCCTTGTCGAACTTGACGGGATTGGACTCGCGCGCTGGATATGGCTCGTCGTACGAACGGAAAGGAACGCTAGATGCGGTATTTAGCCACAATGAGTGCATACGAGCTCTCGGCCTCTTTCCCGATTCCGTGAAACCTCCAGGCCTTTTCCCATCTGCCCGTCATGTGTCCCCCGCGCCATGCATGACTTCCACTCTCCAGCTCCGCATCTAAACAGAACGCCAAGTGTATGCCCGCCCACCACATCTGCCGTGCGGTGTTTTCGCTGTCGTCTTTGAATCCGCGCGTTGCATTTGGGTGGGCATTCGTCGAACCAGATGCCATTGGGACAAATATGGTCTACATTACAACTCTAGGCGAGCATCGCCATGTGCGTATGCGTCCCCGTCTACGCCAATATATCTATCTATTTGGACGGCGGCCGTTCAGAGCGAGCTTGCGCAGTGATGACCTGGCTGGTCTGCGAGGAACTGGCAGTATCGTTACCACGTCACTTGAAGGTGCGCAATATCCGACACAGTAGTCCAAATACTGAACTGTTGGGGAGAGTTATTAGCAGCTTTGGGAGGAGAAGATGTTGAGGCGCATGTTGGAGTGCCAACAAATGAAGTCTGGTTCGCGCTAACGATGGGCGAGCATATGAAGACGCCTGCATGACCTCCAGCGCTGCCTTCATTGAACAATTTTTCGTGATTACCATTTCGCAGTCACACGTGCGTACATGGCATTCACGTAGGTTTCATTCGCCTAAAACAGCGGCAGAGCATATCGCTGAGCAGCAGAGATTAATGCACGAGAAGAATAAAGGTCAACCCTATATACTACTCACTGAGCCCAGCTCCATCTGAAAGATGACAGGAAACAACCGTCAGGAGTGTTTCCACACAATACTCCGGGAGAATGACACAGAGGATGGACCTCGTATGATTCTATGCGTTCCTATTCCCATGTCGACTACCGTCAATGCAGAACATCGCACCTGCTCTCCAGCATGTTGCTGTTTCCTCTAAGAGCAGGAGCGATTGTCGACGCATTTTTCTCAAAAATGGAGCCTCACCGCATATCCCTCTCGATGCAGATCATACAAGGAGGATAGCCATCCATGGACAAGTTATGGGGAGCCATTGTAGACGGCAAGCATAAGCACGACGACACCGAGAATTCGCCATCCCGATCCATGGCGTCTTTCGTCTTTCGTCTTTCGTCCGGGAGGAGAGAGAGGCTGCCGCATGAATGCGCAAGTAGTAAAAGCGCTCACAATGACGTGCAATGGCAAGTCCCTTGTTGTCTGCGATATGGACATACGGTATAGCGGACCGAGACAAACTCCGTACCACCCTTCCGCGCAGGGTCCTATCGCTAGATTTCGCAGATAGTCTGCGAACATCCAGTACACGCAGGCTGCTCGAACAGCGCGTACGTCGTTGGTCCCCTGTTGGCGTGCGAGTGCGGCGAGGGTGCTCGGAGGCGTGGTATGAGACTCGATTGGGAAGCTGAAGTCATTGTCATTTTCGATGATAAGAGGCGAGCTAGTTCATCTGTGGATACTGTCGTAAATGCAGCGTAACCAGACTCGGGACTGGGAGGCGCGATGGGGCCAGGAGGCTCACATGCGTTTCGCGCGGATGTCTGGCGGGGCAGGCGGGAGTAGCCGCCCCGCTTGATAGCTTCTAGGCAGCTGTGAATTACTGGGAGGTGGAGCGGCATGAGTGTCATAAGAGCATTTCACGATGAAGAGTATGGGTACCAGAGAGCGACGATTGTGGCAGGGAGGTTGAAGCTGGGAGGCGAAGAGAGGCCGCGCAGGGAATATGTATGGTATAAACGAGCATGAAGGGGGTATAGCTCAAGACGAGTGACGTTCAAGGACGATCTTGATGTCTGTGGCGGCGTACACCGCAATTGCAAGTGGTCCCTTGCGTATCTTCAACGAGATATCTGTCCGCGTGGGGATGGTAAGCAAGAGCAGACAAGACTAGTTCATTGCACAGCCAAGTGACTTGTGCAGCTGAGACAAACAACAATGTATTGCTTTCGAACTGATGCATGTGGCTCCATCTTGTGTTTGCGAGCTTTTAACGAAGAAAACTCACCGATCTTGCGTCCGACGACTATTGTGTTCTTCCTTCCTCCCAACCCTCAAATGCTCCTCAGGCCATACCAAAGGCAAGGGCGGTCTGAGTAGAAAAAGAGACATTGCGCTCTGCGCGTCGGCTGTCGCCTCATGTGAGGAGCAACAAGATGACATAGAGAGGCACGCTCTTCTTCGCCTCAACGACGTCGAGCACAAATTGCAACCGAGTGGAGCGAGTGATAACGTGCACCCGAGTCTGAACCTGTCATTTTCGATTCGCTGGGACACTTCACGGAACGCAGTCTCCGAAGAGAAGGAGGGAGGAGTGCAGGAAGGTGGGGGACAAGTCAGCGCTACCGAGCGAACCAACAACGGGCCCGTGCTCGCCCTCTAGACGCGTCATCGCTGGAACACGTTAGACCTGTTTCTCCTGGAAACCATAGGTGACAAGCACACATGCACATGCGCATCACACCCCTACTCTCCACCTTCTGCCGCGAATGAAGCATCGGCCGCGACATGCTACGCTGTGATCATTGTAACTGCAAAGTTCCTTCCAAAAGTCGTACGAATTCCTCGATGCAAAATACTACAAATGGGCCTCCAAGCTTTGAACCTCTTTCCTCCCTTACATGCTTTACCCTTTATTTACAACATCCTCCATTGCAACCATCTGTCTGGGTTGTGATTTGCGGCTTGAATTTAACAGCACGACAAACAGGAATCGGCTATATCACAAATCATCAGCAGTTTTGGACAAGAAACCATAACCTATGAAACTCACGGAGGCTACCCTCGTCAAAGCCATTGCATTCAGGAGGCAAGTCCGGCCGTGCGCTGGCAGTAATCGCGAGCCCTCCAGCAATGACGAGGATGGACAACAGCGATTTGAAGAAATGCATGGTGAATGGCTGGGCAAATGCGCGATAGCGTGAGCTGTACTATCTGAGGCCTTCTTGTCTTTTTATTCCCTGTTGTGCTGTCAAACTTCGACCAGGTGCACTTGTCAGCAGGACTTCAATTGCTTCGCAGAGCCTCTTCATGACTACATCATCAAGGTATTCGAGAATACGAAGTCGAACCCTGGCCTTGCCGCCAACTGAGAACCTCAGCTACTCCACCTGATAATTCCCAACTCCCTCATGGTTTCTAGATTCGTCAGGGACGATTGTATGCGGCCAATGATCACCTCTTGCACGCCGCATCAAACATTGTCCCGCTGACAAGACCGCTGCCTTGGTCTCGTACCCAGACGTCTCGGTACTGGACCACAACGCCTTTGAATGCAAGAAGCAGCTTTCGATGAAATGAATGGTCAGTATTATCCGCCGATGTCCGTGACTGGTGGTTCCAATCGGCGTCATGAAAGCGTGTCTAGTGCTACGCTCGGAACATCACACGTATATGGGCGTACGTGACGAAAATTGTATGTCGAATGGATGTGGAATGAGATAGTCAATGTGAGCCTTCCTTGGAAGCGTGGAGCTCTCCACGCTGCTTTGATTGTCTGATTTTGCTTCTACGGAAAATGGTAGGGTTTAGACACCTTCTTGAGTATGTAGTCCATTCGATGATGAGGAGTCGATAGAGGGCCTGCATTCCGGAAGAACACGCTTCATATCATGGCAATTTAGATCGGATACCCGAGTGCGATGAGGCCCTCCTCTTCTTTGTGCTGAATTTCCGCACTCAGAAATAAGTAGCGAACAAAGGACTGGACACCGAACGTAGAGACACTTACATTCGGACAGGAAAACGAATTCGAATCACCTTTTTCAAATTCGGCTGGGATATAACGCGCAGGCGTTCTGGCCACTCTGTTCCAGCCCTGTGAACCGGGTGCTTCTGGAAAATGTAACTTATTGAAGGCAAGGCGGAAGTGGCTGGGGTAAATACCTGTACCCAAAGTGTGATATCCACAGGTGAGGAGGTCGCTTGTGGATCCAGATTCGGCCGCAATAACCAAAACTATGGAGACGCGGAGAGTGGCTTCTTGTTGTTCCTGTGCGCATTGAAGATATGGTCCCAACTTGGCCGTGCCACTCACGACAGTGCCTATCGGAAGAATTTGGCTCTGCTCAATGGCACGAGACTTGCCGTGAATATCGCACCCAGTTTGACGGTATGACATTGTCAAGATGCGTATGTCACTTGTTCTATCTTTGACGGATCACCTCGTGGTGCTGATTTAGTAGACGCCAAGATGTCGGTATCAGAATAGCCCAGATGATCTTGTACACAGTTGATGATCATCAACGCGTTATGGCTGCTGAGCTATATTCCAGTCATCGATTCGGATTCAATGCTGGTAAGCATTCAAATGCGTATCTGTGCAATGACAGCTGCATTTATCGAATTGCATACCATGATAGCTGCATTCGTCCGGTGGTCGCGCCAAAATGACCGTTCTTTGAAGTCATGCGGCAACTCGTAAACATCTGAGTCCACCCAGCTGGGAGGCACTAGGGTTCTGAGATAACGCAGGGTATCCACCTGCGCTATTCGCGGTCCAAGGGACAGGGACCAAGTCTACTTGGAGTCTACAGTCTCACCTACGTGCGAAATGTCTCTCCCTCGATTGTGCGTAGGCATCCCCTCGCCCTTCAGACATGACCGCCTCCATTGAACGCTATTCGTACCACAGTCGGGTCGGTACAGTGATATTCCAATATTTTACTCGTGTCTGTATCCATTTGAGCGCACTCGTCGCTGTGTGGTTCATTTGGGGTTCCTTGAAGCACACTTTCAACCCCTGTGACAGTAAGAAACTTTCATGAATCGTACACCACCATCTCTCAATCATCTTACTCTTGGCTCGCCCTATCCAGAAGAGACACCAGTCGTCAATTATAGCTACGTCGGGGACGATTATCCCCTCGAGTACCCTGTTGGAGACCTTCTCGTTGAACCAGTCGCCATGACACTTCATGAGACTGTACACTATCCACTAAATACCAGCGACCCCCTCTCCGACACAGAGTGGCGCTCCCTCGCTATTCGCCCCCACGGTTTTGGAACCCCCCGACTTGGCCCGGACCACCGGATGTTCGTCGTCACATTCTTCCACCAGCTACACTGCATTTGGAAGTTCCACTATACGTTGCTCACTCCTGGACATCCCGGGTCCTCTCCCGACCACGATTACCACTGTCTAAACTATCTCCGGCAGACGTTCATGTGCGAGAGCGCTGAGAGCCTCGAGCTCGGCGACTTCATGGAAAGGGACTTTGAGAAAGAGCGCATCGGGGACACGTTGGTGTGCAAGGACTGGCAAAAGCTCTACGAGAATCTGGAGCGGGATGATAAAGAATGGAGCGCATGGGCTGCGCAGTGGAATTGAGCTGTGCGAGTATGATAGGATCGCAGTTGGTCAACGACGTTGACGTTACTTTACTTGTATCAGTTGTTCCCTCATGCGTGTGTACTACGACTAGGTGGCAGAATATAAGCGTGCCCAGTGCTCAATGCTCAGCTCAATTCACCGCTACCATCTGGCGGGCTGGTGGCGCGGTACAACCGATGCGTCACTGAGCGTCTGAATATTGAACCGTGACGCTCCTCTAGGACCTTGCCGACGCTGAGTGAAGGGTATTGCATGTAGATGGTAGACTCTATTTGTTCTACGCTTTGCTTCACACTTAGCGGACTCTGTTGAACCTGAAATTCTCACTATACGGTATGAAGATTGCGTTTCCCAGCTAAAGCAGGACAGCCTTCGTCACGCCTCAAATCATATCGCTTATGGTGCGAGAAGCAAGGTGTAGTTCATTTTACAGCTGTCTGCGCACTTCGTAGCACAAAGATACGGACGACCATGACGGTAAGTCCGAGTCGGCATGCCGCACGATCATGCCGTTCTGTTTTCAACATCCCAAGTTTTTTGATTCATTCCAAGTGCCGCTTCCGTACTTATGACGCGTGTACAGATCAATTGAAGCGTATTTCAGCAGCGAAAAGGGCATCCGAGTCTTGTGATCCGAATACTGGTGACCATAGATTCTCAGAGTCGACCTCGATGTCGACTTCCAACGCGGCCCCGAACATTGCGGTTGGGTGGCATGGACAACACTTGATGCGAGATATTTGGCCAGTGTTCTGCAGACAACGTCGGTTCTCGCCGCTCTGCGCTTCTGCGACAGACTAACGCATTCACATTGAAATGCTTTGTCAAATACAGATGAAGCGTGAAACTGTATTATACACAGCACAATCCAGACGGAACTCATAGACGCCGAATTCCGTCTGAGCACCCCCCTATGAGCGGTACGAGTGCATTAGTCTGTAGGTAAACGTTGTGTGTTGGTTGTACGACCTACATGTTCTTCATGACATTGCGCACGATCGATCACAGAGGACAACCATACACAGCCATTAGCTGTGAAAATCGACAGTGAGATCAACGGTGCCCTATTTGAAGTCGACACGGATGTACTACTTACGGAGCTGGGGCATCTTCAACGTTGTTGCCGCCACAATCCGGCTCGGCCTGGGGGGCTGCATTGGCATGCATCAAAAGTGCGGCGGCAAGGAGAATGGTGGTGAAAACGGATTTGAAGAACGACATGGTAAGTCGTGCAGTGGGTGGAAAGCGCGTAGCTGGGACACTGCTCGTACCCGAGTCGGTCGCTCAGCCTTTTATGCAGTCGAGTCCATGAATCAGACGAGTCTGCCTTGTGGTTCCATTGCAAAACTCAGTGTAGACACGGAAAACCTGGTGTGCATCTCTGCTCTCACCCATTTCACAACCTCCCCTCGTATAGGTGTTGAATATCCGGAGTAGCGGAAAGAGTGCACCCGGAAGTATACGTTTGGCGAGGTCATTGGTCCAGCAAGCACCTTGACCCTTCGCGGAAAGCACCTTTTCTGTGGTGCTGCCCCTTCCCGAATCATCCGTCGGAGAAGGGCTGCCTTGAGCTTAGAGTTCAGCGAATTCATTCCTCTTCACATTGACGCACTCCGGAAGCATGCGCCGTCAAGGATGCAGTCTACAAATACTCCTAGATTGCGATTGGCGCACAAAACAGGCGGCAAAATGGGCGGGGTCTGCGCACGTAGACGTCTGTCAGATGCAGTTTGATATCGTAACGGCAACTTGAACAACACGAGGCGCGCTATTATGAATTCTGTTCAGAATATTCAGGCATTATACCTGGGATCGTGAGGTGGATATCGAATGATGCATTGCCACACAGCAGGTGTCATTTTCGTTCAGCAAGGAGTCATCGTTTTCGCTTGTGCGAGCATCTATCTCTCATCAGCTGGATCAGGCAGCCTATGACGCTACAACTCGTATTATTTTCCAAGCATTCCGAGCTCGTATTGTTGTGTCCTCCGCTCGCTATTCAGAGCCTCAAGGACTTTGATGGTAACACCTCGCACTACGACGTACTACAGTACATACATCAGATATTTATGACACCAGAGCAACCGAGACGACTAGAGGACTTGGAATCAATCTATTCTCCAGATGTGCCATTAGACGGTAGAATGCTGCGTAATATAGATAGCTTGGACGCAGAGTCAGACGCGAACCGAAACACGCGCCCACTGCACACACACCTGAAGCGGGGAGGTCCTTATTCTGCCACCATTCCAGGTCGCAATCCTTCTCGCCGATGGGCACCTCGCAGGCCAGCTCGATCGTGATGACCTCCTCGGTCGCACACGCAAAGTTCCTGTGCCAGTCGAGGGCGGCGCCCGCCCTCACCTCGACGGTGTCGATCTCGGTGAGGCGCGGGGGGCGTGTCTTGTAGCTCAGCGTGGCCGCGTTGAGCGGGATGGAGGCGTTCAGGCGGTAGAGGCTGAGCATGAACGGCCTGAGAGTCGCCGTGAAGGACGACGCCGGGTCGATTACCACACGGAGCTCGCACGTCTCCATCCCAAAGTCGATCGCGCGGAACTGGACGATGGAGGTGACCTGGCGGAAAAGACGGTCAGATCGTACGGGGCACGCCGTGGGCGGGGGCTGACCGTGCTCGTGGTTTGGATGTGCCGGTCTTCGGGGACGACGGTGCCGCTGTGCGTCATGTGTGCGCGGTGGCTCCGGAAGACCTTGTCGCTATCGGCGGAGTCGACTTGCGCAACTAGCATCGGCCAGTTGTCGAACTGCCGTGGGACCGGGGGGACCGGGCGGTGAATGTCGGCCAGCCCGATGAACTGCGAGGGCCGCCGGAGACGGTGCATGTCTTGCCGAGTGAGGGGCGCGGGCGGGCGCATCGTCATCATGCTCATGCCGGCGCCCATGGGTTTGCAGGCGATGAGCACGTTCGCGACGGTGCAGACGATGCAGACGACGAGAGAGAGCGTCGCAAACCTCCCCAGGTGCATCGTGCCGGCTGGCTTCTTCTCGTCGTCGCTGCCGGCGTCGTACGCGTGGTCGTCCTCGCCCGTCGGGGACGCTAGCACCCGCCGGTATTCGGAACGGAATCTGGAAGCGAACATGCTGAGAAACGAAAGGGTGGTGCGCTGCCGTATCGTCAAGCTGAAAGACTGCTGGGAGTGCACGAGTCGGGGCCGCTCACCATAAAGCACGACCGTTCAATTGGGTGACGTGAGCGGATAACCTATCACCAAATCCGTGCGACGTTTAGAGACTAATACAGTTCCTGCGCGGGACGGGTTTTGTGCGTATATGAGCATCCAAGGAGTCAATTGGCGGCGAATTGCTCCCAAAGGGCAGCAGCAGTTGTCGATGAATCAATTCTGAGCGTTGTAATATTTGTGGCATGTATTGTCGAGACGTCACTGCCTCTGGCGCATATGATCCTGAGCTGCAAGGTGAAATGTAACCAGAACCCTGCGTGATCAGTCGATCAATCTCCAGCAGGTCCTGACTGATAAGCTGGGCTCCAACTCTACACGACTGAATAACTCCTCTGACACGAGACGTCCATTTGTTGAACCGTTTGCCCATAAAAAATTTACCGAATGGGTTTGAAATTGTAATCATGCCTTCTAGAGAGCTTGTCTCCTTCTGATAGATGGGCACAACATTCGATGGGTTGGTGGGCTCCCCCCAGGAGGTGTCAAGAGAATACAGGCATGATGCACGATGTATCATGGGCCAGCCTTGGGCAGACTGGGATCCCTCTTGGCTGATTTGAACATGCCCGCAGAATCTCAACGGCTCTCACACGGGTGGACGCTCGCGACTGCGCGCGGAGAAGGAAGTGGGAGCGGCGATAGTTGGACACAACCGCCGACTGCCATTTTGATTCCGAGTCTTAAATATAGCAGTCTGCGCGGTTCCGACGTCTGGGTACGAGGTCGGAGAGCGTCGGAGGTCGTCGGAGGCTGTCGGGAGGTCGTTTCTTCGATGCGGGCTCTCAAAATGCAAGACTCCTGGCCGGCCACTTGCATCCGCTCAGACGCGCACCCCAAACGGGCCTACAAACCTGAACACGCCAAGTGACACGCATCGATGTCGCGCGGTCACGGAAATTGCAGACGTCGGTCTTCTGAGCTCAGATGCAGCTGCGGAACCACTTGGATACCGTGAGTATGCATATATGCATATCCAACTACGGCCGCATCTCCCACTTAACCGGCCTCGCCAAGTCAGATGGGCATGACCCCCATCGCACCATTCAGCTGCTCCTAACCGCTCGATGAGTACGTCTCTCTCTGAAGTTGCATGGCCGCGCTGGGCGGCACATGCTGCCTGCATCATGGGCTGCCTCATCCTCATCCTCCTCGTCGCATCGTCCGATTTCGCCGATCAGACTGGGCCGTCCAGATTGGAGCGCAGGGCAAGTGCACCCGCAAAGCACACTGTGGATGGTAGGCACACTTATCTCCTCTTCCCGCTCAGACCAGGGACACGGCCTGACACATCGCACCCAGAGCCCCTGAAGTTTGCGCCCTCCTTCACCGAGCCCGTCGGCATGCACATCGGGCACACCGAGCACTACCAGCACAACACGTCCGAGGGCATCGCAGAGTGGGCCAAGCTCATCCCCGCCGGCGGCCACGTTGTCTACATCGACGACGATGACGACGGCGGGGACGGCTCGCGGCCGCGCGCGTACACGGTCACGCTGTTCCACCAGCTCAAGTGCCTCGACGTTATACGCGCGCAGTACGCCGCGCCACAGGTGCCCGCGCCGCCGCTGCTGCGGCACTGCATGAACTACCTCCGCCAGTCCGTGTTGTGCCGCCCGAACCTGCGGATCGAGTCCGTGAAGAACTCGGTCGGCACGGCGATCAGGAGCTACGACGCGGTGTGCCGCGACTGGACGACGGTGTATGAGGAGGCGCAGAGGAATCACGAGCAGTATGCGGCCAGGGTGCAGTCGGCGGCTGGCAGGGAGTGAGGGGTGCGGTAGTATATTGAGTATGCTCTCTCGGAGTCAACCTGTACGACCTTGCTCGATTTGTTTGACGTTGGTCTGTCGAGCTCGCTGCAGCCGTGATCCACTTTCGTGGCGTTCTTCTATGATGGCCGCATGATCAGGCACCTGCGTTTGTTCCCTGTAAGCCACATGCCAGTGACCACGACATGCCCGACAATCTTGACCAGCGCCAGCCCCATTGTGACGCTGGCGCAGATGTCCGCACGGTCACTAGGCACCTGATCAATCTCCCACTCCCAATTTGAATGTCTGCGCGCGCCCAGCATGTTCGTGCGCTGATAACTTAGAGTTCCGCCTCGGCAACATCCCGGCAGATTCCAGCCCGCGCCAGCTATTCTAGACGAGCCCAACATTCTCGACTCGTGTGATATCCTCCAGCTGATGCTGCTAGTTCCGCGGTGATAAATGACAGGCTGGGACCCACGGCGTAGGCCGTCAGCGGCTTGCAAGTGCCAGAGTAAGTATTTTTCATTGCGCGCACGGATGCATCAGTGCCCGCACCGCATAAGCACCCAATACTGATGCAGATGGCTCACGATATTTCCGGGACGTTGCACCCGTCCTGACAGCCGCGCGCATACCCGTGCCACTACTTATATGCCGCCGCCGCCGCTAGGGGTGGGCAATACGTACCGCCTAAGAAGAAGCTCGCCGCCGAAAATGTCAAACGCATCCTGGGTCCCCGACGAGCCGTCGTCCACGCTCTACGACGAGAAAACATGGCTGCAGGGCGCGATCCTGACCGGCGTGGGCTACGGCATCAACGTGACGCTCTTCGTGCAGTGCTTCCACGCGCTGCTGGCGAAGCGGCCCGGCGCGGAGGGCGCGCGGAAGCGGGCGTTCTACCTGGCGTACATCTCGGCGATGTTCGTGCTCGCGTCGCTGTTCGTCGGGGCGTGCTCCGAGATGACGCAGCTGTCGTTCATCCAGTACCGCAACATCCCCGGCGGCCCGAGCATGTACGAGAACGTCGAGTTCTCGATCCCCGCGGACGAGGCGGGGAACGTCTCGTTCGTGCTCACCAACTGGTTCGCGGACGCGCTCATGGTGCCGTGCTTCTCGTACATTCTCTCGTCGTGTCGGTGCTCATTAGTCCGCACAACAGGTCTGGCGATGCAGCGTGATCTACAGGGGCGGCCGCTTTCCTCCATGGCTCGCCATCGCATTTCCCTGTCTCATGTATGCAGCAGAAATCGGTACGTGGTGTCAACTTGCCGCCAGCAGAACGCTGACGACGCCGTCTCCTGCAGTCATCGGTTTGCTGTTCCTCATTCAAGTGTCTGCACCCTCCGGTTCGCCATATCTGACCGGCGCGGCGGGGGCGATCAACTGGACGCTGCCGTACCTGTGCATCGCCGTCTCGCTGAACGTCATCGTCACGATTATGATCGTTGCCCGCCTGCTGCTGTACCGATACAGAATTTCGCGCGTGCTGGGCCCGCGCCACGGTTCGCACTACACTGGCATTGCCGCGATGATCGTCGAGTCCGCCGCGCTGTACTCAGCGTTCGCGCTCCTCCTCATCATTCCCTTCGGCATGAACAACTCGCTGGCAAACGTCTTCCTGCAGTCGCTGTCCCAAGTCCAGGTATGCGCCATTCTGTGACCAGCGTGTGCCCGTGAGCTAATGCGTACCCGCCGCTAGGTCATCGCGCCGCTGCTGATCATATACCGAGTCGCCCAAGGAAAGAGTTGGACGGAGAACACGTCTCTCACGATGAACGGCAAGGACAAGGCCAGTTCGACGATGATATTCATGAGAAACGTGACCGGCGCGGACGAGGACTCGCGCAAGCCGGCGGTGCACAGCAGCAGCATGCCAGAACAGAGCGCGTCCGAGTCGGGAGGAGACTTGGAGTTTAAGGTAGCGGCGGTCTAGACACGAGGAGGCTGGGGAGGGGTCTAGCGATGTAAAATACCCAGATCGTTCGATGAAAGTTTCGTATGTAGTGCGCCGCGATGTGAATGTGAAAGTGTTTTGACACCTGCCAGCGCAATGGGGAAACTATCAGCCTCCGAGAAAGACCCTTGTCCCAAATGCGCTCAAGCGGTGCTTTCCTGAGGCCCCAGGTACGACCAGAAACCGAGTCGCAGCCATAGGACTAAACGACTGGTTGTCGAATGGTCGGATCTATGGTCAGCCAGGGTACACAGCGGTTCTCGTGTAAAAGACATTCGGATGAGGAAGCACGTCGCCGAAAGTGCGGGACGTGGTCGCCCACCAGATGCGTCGACAACCTGCAGCGGCTCCGAGCCTCCTTCGTGCACAGTTCAGAACCCAATCAGTCGAGTCATTCCCGTGAAGCAAGTTTGCGCCTCACGACGGTTGGAAATGGCTATAATCAGACGCACGTTAATTCTGGGTCGTTGTCGGGGTCACGCCGCCGCACGGAATTTCCGTCAGATTGGAGTCTGGGAGCAGTGTGTCAGACCCCCTTGCGCGTTGACGGACATCAGACGCACGAACATAATGCAAGTCTTCGGACATCGGTCATGCTGCATTCAATGTGATGTTGAATCCCGCGCGAGGCGCATCAATGATTATTATCATGGCCAATGCCAGGCCGGGTTCTTCCAAGATACTCCATCGCAAACCGGAAAGCTACCGAGACGTGCTTGATCCGGCAGACGCCAAGTGCGCTTCCCGATTTGACCTTGTTGATTCGAACACAATTTATCAAAGGCCTGTCCTTGGGATTAGAGCGCTCTGACTCCACCCATGTGGATGCGCTGTGCGAAGTGAATTCAAGGCCCACTTCCATGCCATCGTCTGGCTGTACAGATCACAGCACTGACCTTGCCATCCATGTCTTCTCGAAACTCCAGAATCGAGCTGCTAAAAGACGAGCATGCGTCCGCAGCCGCATTACCGTTCACCACTCCATCCTCAAACACTTACACACCAGACCACCCAGCGAGCCCCCGCGACTCAGCTTTAGAGACATGGCAGAAAGCACGGGACAGATCGCCTTTGCATACAGCGGCGAGACCTACCACACCTGGTACAAGGTCTTCGGCGACCTCAAGTCCGGCGTCCGCCCCCTCGTCGTCCTCCACGGCGGGCCCGGCCTGTCCCACCACTACATGCTCCCCCACGCCGCCCTCGCCACGTCGCACAACATCCCCGTCATCTTCTACGACCAGATCGGCAATGGCGAGTCCACTCACCTCGCCAACAAGCCCGCGGAGTTCTGGACCGTCGACCTCTTCCTCGACGAGCTCGACAACCTCCTCCGCCACTTCAGCATCCAGCACGACTTTGACCTCCTCGGCCACTCCTGGGGCGGCATGATGGGCGCGCACTACGCCGCGCACCGCCACCCGCGCGGCCTCAAGCACCTCGTCCTCGGCGGCGCGACCCCGTCGATGGCGCTCTGGCTCGAGAGCACGAACCAGCTGCTGAGCGGGCTCCCGGAGGACATACAGCAGAAGATCCGCAAGCATGAGGCGGAGGGCACGACGAGCAGCAAGGAGTACCAGGAGTGCATGCACATCTTCTACATGAAGCACGTCTGCACGCTCGACCCGTGGCCGCGCACGATCCACCAGTCGTTCGAGGCGATGGAGAAGGACCCGGTCGTGTACAGCACCATGTGAGTCCTACCCTGCGCGCGCGGAACGCCGCTCACTGACCTACCTGTCTTGCGCGCAGGCTCGGGCCGTCCGAGTTCACCATCACGGGCACGCTGCGGACGTGGACGACGCTGGACCGGCTCCACGAGATCGCGTGCGCGACGCTGCTCCTGAACGGCGACGCCGACGAGGCGCAGGATGTCGGCGTCGCCCCGTTCTTCGCCAGGATCCCGCACGTCAAGTGGGCCAAGTTCGCGCACAGCTCCCACATGCCGTTCTACGAGGAGCCGGACAGGTACTTTGCC
>NW_012133533.1:0-3286 GCF_000313525.1 Fibroporia radiculosa | reverse complement strand
GCTCGTCCCCCGAGGGGCTGTGTAGGGGGCTGATCTGCGGCGCTCCCCGCGTGCTCGTCGGGCTGGGACGACGTCGGCACCTGCCGAGATGGCATCAGCTTTTTTTTTTGTTCTTTTGTTTTTTTGGTGAAGCGTTTGATTACGAGGCGGTGCTTGCAATCGGTCTTTGACAAGCTGTCTGGCCGCCTTCGCTGACTCGCTAGGGATAGTAACCCAGACGAATGGCATCAGCTTGTTGCGCATGACTTGAACTTGAACTTGGTGTTGGATGTGGTTTACTAGGGTGCGCAGTATACTAAAGCTTCCAACGGCTCGAACTTTGAAGACCAGGCTGATTGATGCAATCAGTGCAGACCGCTTCTGATTCGCCCTGCCCGTAGGTATTTACGCAGGGTGAGCGAACGAGCCGGCGTTTTCGCTGCTTCGTCTCCGGCTAATTCACTGTGAGACTGGCTGTCCCGACCTCTGTGTCCCAGGCGAGCAGCTTACCGTATGAAACGTTGAACCACAGGCAGATGTGTGACGGGGCGTCTGTGAACAGTATCTGGCGCGCATGTAATTAAATGATACGACATACCACAATCCGTGAATACAAGTCTACAAGCGCGTTTAACCTCGGCCGGGGATCCGGGGGTCCTTAAAAATCTGCTCAAATCTGCTCGGCTGATCAAATCTGCTCAGCTGATCAAATCTGCTCGGCTGATCAAATCTGCTCGGCTGCTCAATCTGCTTGGCTGCTCTCCGGCCACTTTGAAGTCAGGAAGTCAGGAATGATCAAGTTCGCCCGGATCTCACACCCTGGCCTAGCCATAAACCCACTTGTGGCCACCAGCGGCCCACCTCTTGACAGGCACCGAATGTCTACGTCATGCTCGTTGCCTATAAAGCCTCAATCCATTCAACGCAACAAAGCCTTGTACCCATAAAAGACCTTCCTCCACCTCTTAGCCTCAGATGTCTTGCATCCCGCCATGACATCGTGTTCCCATACATCCGCCACCACCAACACGACTTCGTGGAGAAACGTGGAGGGTCGACCTGGGTACGCTTTTCATTGTTGTTGTGTGCTGATTGAACACTGACGAGTCGAACTCTTGCTACCGTCCTGTACAGTGAATTGAATTCGTTATTATTTGCGCAAGGCAGCCTGAACATCCCATGGGACACCACAGGGAGAGCTATGTACGTATTTGCATTCGCACCTATACGCTTCCCTGTCGACTAGCATGGATCTCGGGGGAGCACGGTTTTCAACGTGTACTCGATCGACTTCGCTGTCTCAGGTCACCATGATTCGCAACGTCTCTTGGAGTTCTATTATTACCGCATGGTTCATTCACTAACGCTTATTCTGCAGTGCTGCTCGCGCTGTTTCAAACCACTCATTCTCTGGGCAGCAAAGACTTTACGAGAAGAGTGCTCCCACCTATCCGAGTTTCCTCAACGAGATCAATGGTGTACCTGGCATCAACATGACACGTTTGAATGATAACGTCGGTGCGAGTTATGATGAACACCCGTACACCTTCGATCCGCCACACCTTGGTGCCAGACGCTCGGTACATGTTTCAAGGTGTGTGATATTTATGACTTTTCAGTCTAATCTGCGGTCTCATGGTGCTCCCGTGCATTAGCCGACCCAGCGTGGACATTTCTCAGGACCAATTTCCTGGCTACCGCTTGGTATCACTCCAGGATGCCACAACGCTCGTCGCATCCGGTGTACCCATTCTGTGCCTTGTAGGCAGGGGAGCAGACTCGCCGCAGCCGAACATGACGGAACCCGTCCCTTACGCCTCAGAATGGAGCACACCTCTCGTCCCTGCCGCCCTACCCAGCAACGTGATACATGCCCCGCCACTCGCGGCTGATGGCGTTATCTCGGTCGCGTCCATTCAAAGCTTGGTCTACCCGCCTGTTGTCGACACAAGCCGTACGACGCATGTGATGGGTAGTGAAACGTCGATGACCACCAGCCAGGGTCCCACGCCCATACCCCAGACAGGTCCACTAGACCGATTCGTCGATGCCCACGCCGAAAATGTGGTCGCAGCGGCATCTAACACGATGGAGATGTTGGGCAGAGGCGTGCTTGCCAGTACCCATCATCACGGGCATTCCGGTATTTGCGGAAGCTCTCTCTCAGGACACGCCGTGGACACACTCGAGCCTGCACATCGCTTGCAGAACCCGCAATCTCGAGGTGAGCATGTTCCAGCAACGAAGACCTGCGGATGGGCTGGATGCGATGCGCAGCTCGACGACCCTTCGGCGAGCAGCATCCGCCGCCACTTTGAGGAGCACCACGCTGCGGACTATCACACGAATAACGAAGACCGTGACGCGAGGCAGCGCCTGGTGTGCCGGTGGGGACAGTGCAAGACAAAAGTGAAGAAGGGGAATTTGTACAAACACATCCGCACTGTGCACCTCCGCATGATGGAAACGACGTGCAAGTGTTGTGGGCGTGTTTTCTCCAGACAGGACGCCCTCATCCGGCACCAGGCGAAATTTGGACACTAGACCCTTTCCCGGTACGATCTCTCATAAAGACAGATGTAGAAAGCCTTTCTGTGCTGACTCTCTTTCATTGATGCAGAGCACTGTTGGGCTTTGCTTATGTATGCAATTCAAGTGACGCTATAATTGAAACACATAAAAATGCGGGCGAAGATCAAATATATTAGTTTAGCAACGCATGGTGCACGGCAAGCTTACTGCACAGCGGGGAGTTGAGAACTGTGTCTCTTGCTTTGAACGGCCGGAGCTTGTGTCCGCTGCGCTAGTCCCGGTAGCTCTCGTCCTGCCCGCTTACCTGTACATATTTTCCTTTTCTCGCTGACACTTTGGCTTCCCCCAGTACCGCAGCTACACCCTGACGCGCGCCCTCCAGGGAGGTAGCGTCCGATGACTTTGTTTTGATTCCCGTAGTCTACCCTGCTATGTACATACTCGACGTACCTACTGTCTACATAAGGCTCGGCCCTCGCTGACAATAAAGGGATTCGAAAAAAAACAAAACTTACTGCAACCATGCACATCCTCCTTCCAACGTCAACCGCGCCAACGCTCCCTGCGTTACCTACGTGCTGGAGACGCCACGCACACGCATAAACTTCGCGGTGACTAATCCATCTCCCTATCTATTGACCGAAATGATGCCTTTGATTCTCGCTATCAGGGCGTTCTGGAGAAGGCGTGCCACGAGTGCGCCTCGAGGCGGATACGGAAAATCCATAGCGAACACAGTCGCCCACAGGTGACACCCCGGATCCGAGGTGAGTGC
>NW_012133532.1:0-4072 GCF_000313525.1 Fibroporia radiculosa | reverse complement strand
CGACACCCTCCGCCAGCACGCGCAGACCGTCCACGCCGACAAGCAGGACCAGAACGAGCGCATGATGCATGAGCTCACCTCCCTCCACGCCACCATGACCGCCGCCAACAAGGGCTCCCAGCGCGCAAAGCGCCCCCTCCAGACTGCCCCCTCGTCGTCCACCATCGCCCCCTCCGTCCCCGCCATGGCCATCAAGCAGGAGGACGCCGGCCACGCCCTCCCTGCCGCCCACCAGCGCCCTGGCACCAGCACCGGCTACGAGAGCGGCAACCTCTACCACGCAGGCACCCCGTGGCACGTCCAGACGTCCGACGTCGACAGACCCGCCGTCCGCGCCGCCACCCACGGCCATTCCTTTCGTGACCCCGGTCAGTCCTTTCGTGCCCCCGCCGCAGCATCTACCCAATACCCCGGCCAGTCCTTTCTCGTCCCCTCCTCCGCCTTCAACTTCAGTCTCCCCGAGCTCGTCGGTGGGACTCGCCCCGGATCGAGCAAAGGCCCTTCAGCCGACCCCGCCCCTTCCCTCCCGCCCCTCGCTGCCGTCGTCTCCTCCGCCCTCCCTTCCACCCTCTCTCTCCCGCCCCCACCATACCCTCCCCCCGCCGCCTCGCTCTCCGCTCCCCAGCAACCACTCACACTCACACACGTTCTTCCACTACCAGCCCCATCCTATGCTCTCCATGGTCGACGCCCATCCACCGCAGCTCGCCCAGGCACCGCACCCGCTTCCTACTTCTACTCATCTCCTTACCCCCCACCAGGATCTGGACATGGACTACCCGCCCTGGGCACACCTCGCTCAGACCACCTATCCCTTCCATCCATCCATGCCCTTGGACACGGCCCCCAGCTCGACCCCTTACGACTCCCTTCCGGTGGATATCTCGATGGAGGAGACGATCGCGACCCAACATCTCCCACAGGAGCTTACGGCGACTCTCCCTTTTCATTCCACCCACCATCCTCGGCAGTCCCCTCCGAACGGGAGCCACAGCCACCCGCAGCCGCACACAACCCTCGCAAGCGACCTTTCGCCGAGTCCGACGATGATGTCCCATACGAACAACAGCGCGACAGAGGAGGGGATGCTGGCCGCCCATCTAGCAGCGGCGAATACGACTATGGCTCCGAGTCTCGGCCCCAGTCTAGACGACTCTCCGTCATGGAACTCTGCAACGATGCAGATGCAGATGGACATCGAGCATTTCTACCACTTGCGGGCCCAGGCTCAGGCTCAAGCGGAGGCCCAGGCCCAGGCCCGGGCACACGCCCGCAGCCAGGCGCAGTCTCGCGGCCCACCACCTCGTCCGGACTCGTCGCGGGCGCATCACAACTCGCACTCGTCGATCGCCCAAGCGCCTCCCCCGGCGGGTCCCCAGAACCACCCGCACGATTCGCATTCTCAGGTGCAGACACATCAGTACTCGCTCGACCTCCGCCGCCAGCAGCACGAGCAGCTTCGTATGCAGCAGGAGCGTATCCATATGCAGCAGCAACAGCAGCAACAGCAGCAGCAGCAGTACGCCGCGAAGGAGCACGAGCGGCGCAATTCGGAGACCTTTCTCCATCTGCAGCAGCTGGCGCAGGCGTATGGGACCGTCGCGAGCCCACACCAGCTGGAGGTTTCCGGCAGTCACCCGTACTTTCAGCAGCAGGCGTATCCAGCGCAGCATACGCACACACATCCGGATGGGGTGGGGGTGCACCTGGGTCACCCGGAGATGGATGGCGAGCCGGAGGGCGCATACCATCGCACTCTCCCGCATCCTCACCCGGGGCAGGCTCACCACGCGCAGGCGATGCTGGACGGGGGCTATCCGCTGGTCGACGGACACCCGGCTCAGCTGGAACTGGTGGGAGTCCCAGGAGCGGTGGGGGGGGAGCGGAGCCCCGTGGGGGGAATGATCAGGTACGAATCCCCGCTGCAGTTGGAATGAGGGCGTAGTGCCCTCGCGTGGGAGTGGTGGTCCGACCTCACAGCGAGTCGGTCGTCTGAAATTTGCCCAGTTTTGAAATATTTTTTCTGCCTGGATACACCTTGTTCTGTACCCAGTACTTTATGGCCACGGTTAATGGTGCGTCTCCCCCTGTGCTCATCGTCGTTCTGTGTTTATTTTGCGGTATGTCGTACGTATATCCCGATCCGTCGCAGATATCCAGTCCATCTAATTTCCGACCTGCACATACAAGAATTTGAACCCTTGAATTTTTTTTTTGTTTGTCTTTGCTGTCGACCACATGTCTTTTACTGTACGTTTCGCTCGGATAGCTCGCGTAAGAGTCCCTCCGTTGTGCGGAAGCGCAGATAGTGTATACCAATTTGAATCAAAAGGAGGCGTCTGAGCCTAGACTATTATTTGCAGATGGAGGAGGACCCTGAGCGGAAACAGAATTCGTGGCTGGCTCCTCACGATCGCCGCCACATGTGCGCCGCCGATCGTCTGTGCGAGGCGCCTGCAACCACCGGCGCACACAACCGTCGCCAGACCGGCGCAGCCACACTCAGTGGAGTGGGGGCGGGTCCCTTGCCCACGCCGAGCGCCGTTTCACGTCGAGCACGGCCGCAGCTGCGCCAGACGGATGCAGTGGGACGGCGCGACTGTTCGCATCAGCGCCAATCACCGTGTCGAGATGGACTCATGGACGGACGGCCGTGGCTCCAAGTGTTTCCCTCCTTCCCAGCTTTCTTCTCTGCCTCTCCCTCAGAGCGCCCCACCCAGTCACTCTCTTATGCCCCCCGGTCCCCGCCCTGCATGAGCTACAACTATACCCTCGACGACGACGACCCCCGCATTTCGTATGCCTCCGCCGCATGGGACATTCAAAACTCGTCCAACCCCGACCTCGACGCATACTTCGACCGCACCTATCACCTCGCCCGGTCCAGCGGAGCCTCCTTCAATTTCACTTTCACCGGCTCCGCCTTTTCGCTCTTTGGCTCCAAGGGCCCTGGCCATGTACGTCATTCCTCGTCTGTCCTGCCCCCCCCAGCGCTCACCACGGACGCCCGCGCCCTGCGCACCCAGGCGGACTTCAGCGTCCAGTGCGATGGGGACGTCTACCCAAACCTCTCCGCCGTCGCATCCGAGACCCAGTTCCAGCAGCTCCTCTTCCAGTGCCCGTTCGCCAACGCGACCGCCCACCTCGTCCAGATCGTCGCCGAGTTCCCCGACATTACCCACACCTGGTTCGACGTCGACTTTCTGACCTTTGCCGACGGCGGGTGCGGCGCTTCCCTCGGTCTTGCCGCGTTCTGCTGACGACGCCCGTGCTCCGTTCGCAGCGCGAAAGCAACGACGACGTTGCCCGTCGGGACGGCGATACCCCCATACCAGACTGCGTACGTGCCATTCCTTGCGTTTTTCCATTCCGGCTTTGGATTCCGGCAGCTCCATTCCTGATCATCTTCTGGGCTGTGATTCCGACACGCCCTTCTTGATGGCACACGCATCTTTGCACAAAGTATGCACCTCGCTCTGCACCCCCTCCCTCGTGCGGCACGTACGTGCGTGCGGGGATCTCATGCTCACGGCCGCGTCTGAGCCCGAGTCGTACCCGTCATCCTCTTTCGTTGATCTTGGGGTCCCGGAGGGTTAGCGCCGCGGCGGCTGTGCAATCGCGGAGCTTTGAAATGATCTCATCTTCCCTTGGTCTGCACAATGTGTCTCGTGTCTCACACTTTGTCTTTGATACAGGTCCTCTTCTGGTGCTACTCCTACCTCGTACGTGCTCATGCACATGTGTCCGAACCGTCATATCCGTATTCATGTTCTCTCTAACCCTCCACAGCTCCGTCTCGTCCTCAGCGTCGTCGCACACCTCCGTCTCCACCATCCTCGCTGCGCTCTTTGGCTCCCTTCTCGGCGTCGCTCTTCTCATTGCCCTCCTGTACTTCCTCCTCCGCCGCGCATACGATCGCCGCCGCGCGCGCGAACACCAATTCCGCTATGACAAGCGCTCGCAGCGCATCATGGAGCAGTCGCGTGGCACCCCCGTCTCCCACTCCACCGGGGGCATGGCCACAGGCCCCACACGATCGGGCGGCAGCCGCAGCCCGCTCTCCGCGATGGCC
>NW_012133530.1:0-4603 GCF_000313525.1 Fibroporia radiculosa | reverse complement strand
CACACACACACACACACGCAGCCGCACGCACGATGATGTTGTTCATGTCGTCCTCCTTGATCTTTGCGGTCAGGTAGATGTTGATCTCGATCCGGTTCTGCGTGTCCTGCTCCTCGATCGCCTGCAGCAGCGAGTGGAACCACTCCGCGCTCCCAAAGTCGCGGATGACCCACGTAAAGTACACCTGCACGCGCGGCACCGTCAGCGCCGCCCATTAGCGCCGAACGGCGGGCGAACCCCGCGCAGCGCCCACGCACCTTCGACAGACGCGTCGGCTTCGAGTCGTTCAGGTTGTTCATCCGGTACCAGATCGACTTGAGGATCCTGTCCACACCATCGGCCGTCAGCCCGCGTGAGTGTGAGAGAGACAGCGACGGCAACACGTACGACGCAAAGGGGGTCACACCGATACCGGCCCCGACGAGGAGCACCGTCTCGTAGTTCAAAAAGTCCTCGCTCGCACTGCCGAACGGGCCGTCGACCATGACGCGCGGCAGGACGCGGTTCAGCGGCGGGTTCGCGTCCGTACCAATCAGCTTCCCGCCCGCCTCGGCGCCCTTCTCGCCCTTTGCCTTGGCGTCAAAGTCGCACCCGACCGCCGCGGCGAGCGCGCGCGTAAAGTCGCCGACGACGCGGATGTGGACCGAGATGTAGTCCTCCTCGGGGGCACTGTCCATCGGTCAGATGAGCACAAACCGGCAGCACGCCGCGACGCACCTGGTGAGCGTGAAGGGGTGCCACTGGAAGTAGGAGATCTCGGGGCAGGACAGGAAGATGTACTGTCCGGCGCGCGTCGTCGTCTTCTCCTTCTTGATCTGCAGCTCGAGCACGTTCGACGGGTGCTGAATGACCTTGGAGATGTACGTGCGGTGGCGGGAGCGCACCTCGCGCAGGATCCGCTCGAACAGGAAGATCACACCGCCCGTGAGCCAGAAGCGCTGCGCGGGGGCGAAAGGAACGGCGCTCAGCGATCATCGCCGGCGGGCAGTGCAGACAGGACAGGACAGGACGCGCGGACTCACCCAGAACAGGCCGATGGTGTTCCACGAGCAGAGCGGCTCGCGGTTGGGCTGGATCATGCAGAACATGCCGTGGAGCTGCCAGTTGAGGAAGAAGATGACGAAGAGGTGGTGGGTGTACCAGAACTTTTCAAAGTTGGCACGGCGGCGCTTCTCGGCGGCGTACCACACCATGATCGCGAGCGCGGCGGTCATGATCCAGCCGGTGACGCCGGGGCCGGTGGTGAAGTTGGCCTCGAGCCAGACGACGAAGCGCTTGCCGGGTGTATTCGCGTCGGGGTCGGCGAACGCGAGGCGGGCAAAGTTGACCATGTGCGCGGCGATATGGACAAAGGTGAAGAAGCAGATGCCCCAACCGACGGCCTTGTGGAAGGTGATGTTCTTGTCAAAGGGGATGTAGTAGTTGAGCGGGGTGCGGCGGAGGAGCGAGATGAAGTTACGGCAGATGGGGAGCAGGATGAACGCGACCTCAAAGTGCAGCACGAGCGCGGCGCTACGCGCGATGGCTAGGAGGGGGGGTGCGTCGTCGGTCAGTGGGGCGCAGTGGACGAGCGCAGACAGGGCTTACGGTAGGTGATGCCGAATGTGGCGCGGGCATCGGAGAGGTCGTCGCTAGTGTCGTAGTACAGGAAACCAAAGATGATGACGAGGACGTGGACGAGGAGGAAGAAGAAGAAAAAGAGCCTCTTGCCTCCCTCGTTGACCATCCAGATGTTCCAGCGTTCGGACCAGGAGTCGGGCTTGTTCGGGGTGGCGGAGAGGGTGCCCATAGTGTTTGTGCGCTGGAGAGGCTGGAGCCTGCGGCGCTCGGACTTGTTGCGCTGGAGATGGGTGGGCTGCGCCCCATTGTCGGCGAAGGGGTTGTCGACGTCGGGGTGCTCGCTGAGGGGAGGCATCTTGCCGTCGGAAAAGTCAAGGCTGGAGGAACGCTTCCAGTTTGAGGCCATGACGGATTAGGTGGTGGGCGATGGTAAGCGGGTATCGAGCGTCGTTGTGGTCGCGCACAGCGGACAGAAAGCAGAAAGAGAGGGCCTGCCTGGAAAATGACAGTAATATGAAAGGAGGAGGAGGAGAAGGAAGGGGTAAGATATGGATGGGCGTAGGCGAGCGGCAGTGCCTCCGTCTTTTGACAATGGCAGACGGCCGCCTGTGCCGCTGTTGCCATGGCAGGGGCATCCCTATTCTGGGCCACGCCAGACCCGGTCGTCGCACACTCATCGTCCAGGAGACTCTCCGCCGCACAGGCCATGGCATCGTAGTCGATACTTGTCGTGCATGAGCCCTTGTCGCAGAGCACACAGCGTACCTCGCCAGGCTGAAGCAGTGATCGGACGTGTTTCAGAGAGAGAGAGAGGGAGACTAGATAGTATACTAATACAAGTACATTACTATTGATGACGCATCAAGCCAAGATTAGACAGCCACATCTTTGATATCAGTTCTCAGCCACAAGGCCATCAGTATTACACGCTATTTTCAGTGGTCAGCGATGCCGTCAGCCATCGTCCGTCGTCTCGCCAGTGACGCCAACGCACCAGGCAGCCCTTCCTGGCTCACAACATTGTAGCAATTCGTCTGTGCCGATTGGCCACTTGGCACCGTTACATTTATATCTGCAAACGACAGCCCCCCGCACGGTGCCGCAGGGCTGCATTCAATGTCCACCACTATCATATCATCGTCGTCGTCAGCCCCCGTCTGCCAAACAAGTTCACGCGGACGCACCCAGATCCGTCGACGCCGTCCCCGTAAAGTTTACAAATGACAGGTTGCCAAATCGGTACTGCGACGGTGCGTCTCCGCTGCATGCTTCCTGTGTCAGCCACCACCACTAGCCTGGGCTGTGTGCCGCCAAGCAACACTCACGGATGCCCAGAGTTCGTCTGGTACAGTTGGATGGGGTATGTCACATCGTCAAGCCTGAAGTTGCGCGCGGTGACATTCGTGGTCGTGCCTGCGCGCGCATCTCAGCTTTTTTGCAACATATGTCGCCACCTATAGATACCGAGCGACTCACCGGGCCCTCCCCCACCAGCATCAGGCGGGAAGCCGATAACCGTGCCGGTCCACGACTTGAAGTACACCTACGCGACGGGCTAAGCCACGGCTGGACGCAGCAGAGGGACGCTTACACCATGCTCCATGTATGGCTGAATGGCGGGGTCAGGACGGACCATCTGCGCCACAGCCGTCCAGTTAGCCAGCGCCCGTTCAGAGGGGGGGGGATAGACCGACAGTGACGTCCTCCAGCGTGATGTTCTCGACATTGTCGTACTGCCAATTCATGTCAGTTCACCGCCAGCGCAAGGGAGCGAGCAGCGGCGCACGAGCTGGTGGTACTGGCCCAGCGAGCCGAATGCAATTCCTGTCCCCCCGTGGCAAGTGATGTTCTTTGCATACACGTTCGTCGAGTTCTAGCTCTCCTCGTTAGCACACTAGCGCCGTCGCGCGTGCAAACATTCACGTACCCCTTTGACCGCAATACAGTCGTCGCCTAGGGTGATCTGCAAGTCCAACGTCAGCATCCCGGATCTCGGCTCTGTTGCGCGTACAGCCCACTCACGTCCCAGTTCAGCAGCGACACATTATCCGACCGGTACGTGTCGATCCCTGGGTTCAGCGTCAGCATTGGCCCCGCCACTCTTGGCGCCGTGCGCACCATCTGTATTCCACACGATGCTGCCAGCTCGCATGTCAGCCCGTCACCGGTCACCGCCGGCAGATGCACCATCACACTTACTTCTGATTGAAGTACAGCGGGTCCGCATTCGTCGCGTTGCAGTACATCCCGTCGTATACAATGTCCTTCGACTCCACGACCGCGTTGCTCCAGAACGGCTGGCTCTCGATCCGGAAATTCGCAATCGTCGCCCGCAGCGCCCGCCACACCGTCAGCGACACCGGCCGCCCGTCCCCGTCCAGCCGCGTCCCGTTCCCGTACCACGACCACCAGTATTGCCCGTTCCCCATGATCCCCCCCGTGTTGTGCGCGTCCACCACAAAGTCGCGCCCCGTCAGCACGAACCACGACGCTTGGCTCTGCCCGGGTGCGGTCAACTCTCCGTGCGCGGGCTCGCGAGCGGGCACGCACCTGGATGTAGATCACGCGGTACGTGTTCTCGGGCTTCATCCAGTACGGGAGGTCCGCCGTGAACTGCAGCCCACATGTCACCAGCGCACGCGGCGGGTCTGCCAGGACCGCTTACGTTCAGGTAGCCCTGCAGCTCCACCCTCGACTCGACCAGGTCCCACATCATTTTCCTGTCCCGCGCTGAGCGCCGTCCATCGCACCCGCACCCCATCGCCTGCTCACCTAGTGACGTTGTACACCCCCGGCGCAAAGACGGTCGTCCCGTAGTGTCCGCATTGCGCAATGGCTGCTTCAATCTGCGCTCGTACCCGTCAGCGCGCATCCGTCGACGCAATCGCCCACGCGCCCACGCACCTGGTCCGTGTCGTCCCGCCCCGCGCCCAGCGGCTGCAGCGCACACGTATTGTTCGTGTAGTTCGAGCTCTGCCCCGCCGCCGCGCGCGCCGCACACAGCACGGAGCCCACAAGCGGCAGCAGCCGCAGCGCCAGTCAC
>NW_012133529.1:0-4306 GCF_000313525.1 Fibroporia radiculosa | reverse complement strand
GGGGGCGGGAGGAGGCGGGAGGGCGCGGTTTGCCGCCATTGGAGACGCATCAGCCGAGAGCGTGCAGGCTGCGTGGGCCGGGGGGGAGGGGCGCGAAGAGGAGGGAGAGGAGGAAAACAGAGCCCGACTCGACGAGGAGATCCAGATCGTGATTCACGTGCGCGCTGGAGGAAGTTGCCGAAGACGGATCACGCGAGGGCGGACTGGGACTGAGTGGGACGGTCATCGTCGCAGCAAGGCGGACGAGTGAGTGAGTGAGCGATGGCTTCGCCGCACCTCAAGGCAGTCATCTTCGACGTACGTCCATGCCCATGCCCATCTTTCCGACCCTGCCACTCCCTTTCATCTCGCTTTGATCCCTCAGGTCGGCGGCGTCGTCTGCAAGAGCCCTCTTCTCGCCATTGCCGCATACGAGAGAGAACAAGGCCTGCCAGATAACTACATCAATTGCGCGATGTGAGTCCCTCAGGGTCGTCCTTCCGTGTCTCTCAGACCCCGCTCCCAGATCAGCGCGCGGCTCCCATGGCGCCTGGCAGAGGTTCGAGCGCGGCGAGATGCCCCTCTTCCCTTTCTACGAAGCCTTCGGCCAGCAGCTCTCCGACACGACGGTCAACAACCCCTGCTACGCCGACTACTGCCGCCGGAAGAGCCTAGGTAATCCCCCCCTCGTCCCCGTCCTCCCGCGGCACTCATCTGCCGGGCCCAGCATGCCCCAAGCTCCCGGACAAACTCGCCATCAACGGCAGAGAGGTGAGCGTCCTCGTCGCATCTCCCCCACCACCACCACCACCGCCGCCGCCGCCACCGCCGCGTCCGCACTGAGCGCGCCCGCCAGCTATTCGGCCGTATGATGCGAGACAGCAGATCCCTCGACGAAGCCGTCGTCGAAGCCATCCGGCGAATAAGAGGCGCGTCCGGCTACTTGCTCCTCACGACGGGGCTCCGCCCCAGCCTGACACGCGATCCAGCCACACGCAGGTGGCGAGTCATCGCGCTCACCAACAACTTCTCCAGCAACGCGTCCGACATGCTCGCGGAAGCGCCGCCGTCGGCGGAGCTCTACCCGGGCGTCACCCTCCAGTCTGAGCTCGCCTTTCTCGGCTGGGAGGACGGGCCCACCCCTCCCGCGCTGCGCGCCCTGTTCGACGACTTTTGCGACTCGAGCACGCTGGGAATGCGGTGCGCACCCCTTCCCCCCTGGCCGCTGCCGCGCGCTTGTACGAAATTTATTTTGCAGAAAACCGGAGCCTGGTTTTTACCTCTTGGCCTGCGAGCGGAACGGCATCGAGCCGTCACATGCTGTTTTCCTCGATGATCTGGGAATGTGAGTGGATCCAACGGTGAACGCGGTGGCAAATCTCTGATTTCGGACGCGGGACGCTTCTCGTTTCTTTTTTTTAAAAAGGAATCTCAAGGTCGCACAGAGCCTCGGTATGGAGACCATCCGTAAGTGGACACCGACGTTATCGCCTGATGCTGTCCGCATGGCACACGCATGTCCTCACGCCGCTGGACGACGCTGACCTATTTATTTATTTATTCTTTTCTGATAGACGTGCCGATAGGGAGGTCGCACAGCGCTATCGAGCAGCTGGAAAGGAAGTTGGGCATCGAACTCACGACCGAGCGCCTCCGGACACTTCCCAAGCTTTGATACGTCGGACAAGACACGCGCGCTGCGCAGCACATCAGCCCTGGAGGGGGGGGGCGATGGTGGATGGGCGAATTTGTCCTCATATTAACGCATTTCGCGAAGCACGTAGCAGCGCAGTATAACAGCACCCATCTCTATTCGCATCGTGTAGCGTCGAGTACGTGTTACATCATGAGTACTAGAACGGCTTGTCCGACGCCGGGATCTTGTCCTCGTAGTATCCGCCTACCTGCCGCCGATGTCAGACACCGGGCGAAAGAGCGCACCCGCGGTGGGGTGCAGGGACGGGGTTGCTCACCAGAGGGACCTTTGAGAGGAACTCGCGCTTGACGAGTGGGGTTACGGACAGCACCTAAAGCGGCGCAGGCCGAGAAGAATGGTTAAATGCGCGAAAAGAGGGTGGGATGGTTATGGACGCACGTAGAGCGCCATGATGCCGGCACCGACGCCCCAGAGGCCCATGCTGGGACCCCATCTGCGCGCAAACTGACAGCAGAAGGTGAGCGGGGGGATTCGGAAGACGTAAGGCATAAGGGTGGGGGGTGATAGGACGCACCGAGAGCGGGAGCTTGTGGTCGGGGGTGGTGTGGAAGGCGAGGCGGGGCATGGAGTGTGATACTGTGGAGGACGACGAGGAGGGACAAAAACTCGGTGGACGGTGGCAGCGGATGAGCTGGACGGTGGGCAAAACTGGGTCGAGCGCGCGTGCGCCGGGGAGCGGAGTTGGAAGACCGGCGAGGTGGCCGGGCGGGCGCTTGGATGGGAGTCGGTCGGTGATTTTCCGAGGGATTGTTTGCTGGGCAGCCGTTCTCTGCTATCGGCGCCCTTCGCCCCTTCTTGTCGGCTCTTCTTAGCCTTTGCTCGCACCGGATCACAGACGCCACGACGCCCCCGCTCTAATGGCCAACCCCCGCCAGCGACGAAAGCTGCGTTCTGGGGCGCACAAGCCCGTGCGCCATTCGCGGCACGCAAAAAAGAATCTGAACAAACAGCCACGTCCGTGGGTTCTCGCGCCTAGTAGTAGCAGACAGACGAACGTCGACTAAATCATGGTATTCTCGCTAGCCATACGCGGACCCAAGGTTCTGCAGGACGCATGGGACAAGCACAAGACTGTCAGACAAAAGTGATATCTATTCCGTGCACGCGGCTCGAGTCTGTGCAGCAGCTGATCAATGTCGTATCTGCGCAGCTACGAAGCGTTGGGCCTCGTTGCGTCCCTCAATCCGACGGCCTCTGGCGGTGCTGAGATGCGTCTAGCTGGATCAGCCGAGCGGCCGGGAGCAGAGGAGGCCACAGAGGCGTCTTCCGTGCAGACGGGGAAAGCGAAAGCGGCGAGGACGGGGGGAATACGAAAAGGGTATGGCCGGATTATCCGAGATGAAGCAGGGAATGTGGTGGACGTGCAGCTCGGGGAGGACGAGGGAGAGGGGGAGGGGGAGGAGGCGGAGGCGGGGATGGAGGGGGTGCCCGACGCGACCGAGGACGAGTCGCTCGGGCGGTGGGTCGGGGTTGGGACGAGGCCGTCGACGGAGGGCAGCGCGCGTGTGGTTCAAGGTCCGTGAGCAGTCTTGGGGGGGAAGGTGTCTCTGTTTGTACAGGATCATGCTGACGCCTGTCTCGCGGGAAATCGCGGGTGACGGCTCCTCTCCAGCTTTGGAAGACATGTCAAAAGAGCGTGGGGGACGGGCGCGCCGGTTTGCATCTGCCGGGGAGTTGGCGACGCTGCGGCGATTGGTGGGCCGGTACGGGGAGGACGTGGAAGGGATGGCGCGGGACCGGAAGCTGAACGCGGGACAGCGCACGGCGGGGGAGCTCTCGTGGGCGATTAACAAGGCGGGCGGGGTGGGCGCGCTGTCGGGGGTAGAATGATGAGTAGGCACGTGCGTGTTGTGTTGTATTCTTTAAACTGGCTGGAAACGCGCGGGCGGGCTGTGTGTAAGATTGAGAACCAGAGTGGGCAGGCGTGGAGCTGACGCCGGCGGAGAGTGTGAGAGCGCATCGGCTAGGAGATCGAGCAGGAGGCGGCCGCGGAGATGGGTCGATTGAATACGTACGGCGGGTGAGAGATGGGAGAGCCCAGGGAGGGAATGGGCGGGCCCGTTTGGCGCGGGTGCGCGGCGGTCGCGATCTGGACGAGGCGGGACGAGCGGGAAAGGAGGACTGGAGACCGAGAGCAGATCTGACGGGCAGGTGGCAGCGCAATCAGAGTTGGCGGCAGAGTTGGCCCTCGACCAGCCCCTTCCGGCGGACTTGGCTCGCCCCTCTGCCCCATTTCCGCATTTCCTCTCCCGCCCCCCGGCCAGCAACGCATGGAAGCCTTGAACATCTTATATTTTAGCGACCCCCGCATCTCTATAAAACCCTCGGCCCCTCCCCTCCGTCCGGCTTCTTCCCCAGCCCCATCACCCGGCCTGCCATCCACCCATGTCCCCGAGGAGCAGATCCTCCTCCTCCTCCCCTCGCCCCTCTCGCCGCGTCTCCGGACAGCCAAAGTCCACCCGCCAGCAGTACAGTGGTACGTCCCGATCTCTCTCTCTCTCCCCCGCCCACTCACCCCGTCTCCAGCCTGCGGCGCGTGTCGCATGCGTAGGTGTGTATCATTGCCCCAGCCCCCGCTGACCCCGCCCCCGCTGACCCCCCGCCCCCTCC
>NW_012133528.1:0-11714 GCF_000313525.1 Fibroporia radiculosa | reverse complement strand
TCCCTCCCGTACGGGACCCGTTGTCCCGTAAGGGGGTGGGACGGGGCCCCTATGCCTAAAGGCTAGGGATCGGGACTAACTCATTTAATCAAATTTTGTCATTTTTCGAAACATGGATCTATATTCGCTGTTATATATATTATATCTCTAAGAATTCAAAGAAAGCCTACTCTTTGCCATCCTCATGCAAAGCATGGCCCGTAGGCTTAGGCTTGGGCCGCTAAGGGATGCGCATGCACCCCGTACGGGACCGCAGGTTTGTTTTTTTAGATTAAAAAGGTACATGCTGCGCATGCAGGATCGGGAGACACTAAAAAAATATTAATAGTATTTATTTTTATAATCTTAAAATATAGAAATTAAAAAGAATAAGCCGAAAAAAGGAATTGAACCTTCGTTTTACCGTCATGAGTGGTATGTTTTAACCATTTAAACTATTTCAGCTAATAAAAATATTAATTCACTCAGGGTGCATGTATTATTTTTATAATATAATTTATAATTAATAAAATTACAAATTGAAAGAGTTAGCCACCCCCTCTTCCCCTTCCCCTATGCCTAAAGGCTAGGGTGCCTAACGGCCTAGGGAGGGGTAGGATGCATGCTAGTATCTATAGGAAAAATTTAGTAAAATAGTATAAACTATATAAATCAGCTTCGCTGCATGCGCCCCTAACGGGAACCGTAGGGTGCCGGCGTAGCCGATTAAATAGCTATAGCTTTCTGAATTAACTATAAAATATTAATAAGATCATATAGGAGTTTAGCTTTACAGTACTATAAAAATAAATAATAAACATACTTAAGTGTTAGATATATTTATTCTATAAAAATAATATAAAAAAATTTATAGTTTAGTTATTATACGCATGCGCATCCCATGCCATCCTTAGGATGAGGGAATACGGGAGTATAAGCCGTCTTCTAGCGCATGTATTTTCTTTCCTTCGACGCTCCACAAAATTTTTTTTGCTCATAAGATATATTTTAAGTGACCTTTTAACCTTACCTAAATTATTACTTAATACATTTATTTTTTAAGAATAATCTCAGATTTAGATATCTTAACTCTCTTTTATTGTTAAGAATTAATAAATTTTATTATACGGCTGCGCATGTTTATATAATAGCATCCCTCCCTGCCTTGCCTTCCCCTTCCCTTTCCCCTTCCCCGTCTGCCTAAAGGCGACGGGATCGGGTGCCTAACGGCCTCGGGTGCCTAACGGCCTCGGGATAGGCGAGGCACCCCTTCCCTCCCTAGGGGCCCCCGTCTGCCGTGACGGCGACGGGACAACGGCTCCCTAACGGCCTCGGGAGCCGAGGCCTGAGGCTTAGGCTTGGGCGCTAAGGGATGCGCATGCATGAAGGGTAAAATCAGAGACTTGAACTCTGAACATCGTCGCCACAAGACGTCATTTTGCCAATTAAACTAATATTACCTCTTTTAAATTATTTTTTAGTTTAATAATAGAATTAATGCGATACAGCGAAGCTGTATCAGCCCTGCATCCGTAGGTAAGTACGGCTCACGCATGCGCCCCCTAGCCTTTAGGCAGGGCATGCAAAGCATGGCCCGTAGGCGGGTCCGCCGGTCTATTAAAAATTAAGTAAAATAAAAAATTAAAAAAAGCAAAAATATAAAAAGGCCTTTCGAATAAATATATTATATATATATAAAAGAATCGATGACAATATAGTTTATAACATCAAAGTAATTTAAAGGGGTTATTAAGGATAACTAGCAAATTTATAAAAAAGGAGGGAACAAACCAAAAGCCACCAAAGAAAAAAGTGGCGATCCTAAGGGAAACCTTTATTATATACACTTCCCGAAGTAAATCATTTTAGTAGGGAAAGGAAAGGAAATAAACCGAGACTCCGAAAGTAATGGCGAGTGAAATCGGAACAGCCTAAATAAAATTATAAATTGAAAACCAAAGAAGGTGTTTCAAAAGTCCTGTAGGTTTATAAAATTATTAAATAAAAAGTACGATGAGAGAAAACTTGTCGGAATATAGGGGAACCATCCTCTAAGGCTAAGTATTATAAATTTAGCGATAGTGAAAAGTACTGTGAAGGAAAAGTTGAAAAGCATGTTAAAATAGACATAGTGAAATAGATTTTGAATTAGTAACTCTATAAGCAGTCGAAGTTTAAAAAAATAAATGACGGCGTACCTTTTGCATAATGGGTCAGCAAGTTAATAGGAGTAGCAAGGTTAAAAGCCTTAGCGAAAGCGACTGGACTAACTAGCTAAACAAGCACTGCTTGTGTGGTATTTTTTATTTTAAGAACTAAAATAAACTATAAATAGGATAATCCTTTATTGTGAAAGTTTAAGTAAACTAGCAATGAAGTTAATTATTTTCTAGAAATAGTGGTGGATAAGTTACTTCTATTAGACCCGAAGCTAGGTGATCTTCCCAAGACCAGATTATAATGGATCGAACGGGTGAATGTTGCATAATTCTCCGAAGAGTTTTGGGAAGCGGTGAAATGCCAATCTGACCTAGTGCTAGCTGGTTTTCTACGAAACATATGTAAGTATGACATCTATACAAAATTTATGGTGGTACAGCACTGAATTCCCAACACGTATTAAATCTTCGACTATGCGTCGAAGACGAATATAAAGTTTAGGTTGAGGGGACCTCGAAAATCTTACCAATGGAAGAGAATCTCGAAATGACATAAATTGATGATAGATATTCAGACTGCTCATGAGAAAGTTGAGTAGTCAAGACGGAAACAGCCGAGAACACGAATACAAGGTCCCAAATGATTATTAAGTGAAATTAAGGAAATAACATATTGAATGCAGTTGTAAAGTGAGCCTGGAAGTAGCTATCTTTTAATGACCGTAATGTAACAACGTAGCAGCCCTTAGAATGTTGTACCTAAAATTTAACGGGTCTAAATAATCAACCGATATCGTGTTTATTTTGAATAAAAATAAAATATTAAACTTTTATTCCAAATATAGGTAGTAGAACATTCAGTAAACTTATAATAAAACAGTGTTTCATTGTTTTTAGGATACTGAAGAGATAATGCTGACATGAGTAACGTAAAAAGAAGTTATAATACTTCTCGCCGAATACGAAAGGGTTATAAGGAAAGGTTAAACCGCCTTATGTTAATGCGGCCTCTAAGGACCAAAACCAAAGTTTTGGCTGATGAGTAGAAAACTGAAAGTCCCTGCACAGGGACCAGGAAAATTAAGTTAAATTTTAATCTACCGTACCCTAAACCGACACAGGTTCGTAGGTAGAGTATACTAAGGCGTAGAGCTAAAAGTTGTTAAGGAACTCGGCAAGTTCTCCTCATAAGTTTGACGACAAGAGGAACCATCTAATGTAAATATACGTGTCCAAGCCTAAGCTTAACGGCAGGCAGGGACAAGTTATAAAGTTAAGATGGTGGCACAAAATCGGAGGCCCCGACTGTTTACTAAAAACACAATTCAGAGCAATTATTAAAAATAGTAGTATTCTGAATGAAATTTGCCCAATGCCATTAATATAAGAGAGGTAATTAGAAAAAGTTACTAATCGAAAGTCTGGTTAATAGCGGTCTTAACTATGAGGATCCAAAGGTAGCAAAATAAGTTGGCCATTAAATGTGGTCTGGTATCAATAGTGTAACGATGGTCTCACTGTCTCTACAACTTGCTCAGTGAAATTGAATTACCCGTGCAGATGCGGGTTGCCTCCAGGTGGACGGGAAGACCCTATGCAGCTTTACTGTAGTTAGTTATCATGTTGATCTACAACAACCTTGGTTAATAGTGATTAGGGAAGTCGATAGACGAAAGATGGAATACCTCCTAACTAAGGTTGGGTCAATGTTTACCTTATAATTTATAAAATTAGAGGGAGAGTTGACTAATTGGCAGTTTGACTGGGGCGGTCGTCTTTGATAGAGTAGCAAAGTACATCCAAAGATTTTTATTTTTATAATTTTACTTTTTCTCCCGATCCTGCCTTGCCTTTCCCGTAAGGGGTGCGAGGCGAGGGGAAGGAAGAGTGTAAGATACAGACTTAAAGTTTATAAATACATGCGCCCTAGCCGACCCCGATCCCTAGCCTTTAGGCATAGGGGGAGGGGGCGCAGGGAACGGATGTTTATTTATATAAATTTTCTTTAAAAAAAGGTAGAGCTAGATTATTGTATGGGGAACAATCTACCAGTGTGCAAGGTAGTAATCGGCGTAATGGCGGAAAGCATGCCTAACTGTAAGACCTAGAAGTCGCACAGATACGTAAGTAGGGCATAGTGACCCTTCGCTATATTATGGAATAGACGGGGATCAATCGATAAAAGTTACGCTAGGGATAACAGGCTGATAGCTGGTGAGAGTACACATTGTCCCGGCTGTTTGGCACCTCGATGTCGACTCAACCTATCCTCCGGGGGAAGAAGCTTGGAAGGGTTCGGCTGTTCGCCGATTAAAAGGTTACGCGAGTTGGGTTTAATACGACGTGAGTCAGTATGGTCCCTATCTTCTGGAGGGAAAAATAGTAAAAAGGGGCAGACCTTCTAGTACGAAAGGATCAATAGGCTGTGTTTCTCTAGTGTACCAATTGTTGAAAAGATTTCGGCTAAGCCGCTTTAAGCATAGTTGGGTAGCCACAAACATGATAGATAAGCGCTGAATGAATATGAAGCAGGAAGCTATCCCCTAGATACTATCATTAGAACCCTTTTTAGCTTTTTTTAAGAATAGTAGAATAGGGTTCTAATTTTGTAAGAAATAGAACATTTCTAGATAGGATGAAAATGAAATTACTGTGAGGTATTTAGTTTATCATTACTAATTTATTAAATAGACTCGATGTTAACTATTGTAAATATAAAAAATACTAGAGGTCCAGGCGGCGTACGCCGCCGTCTTCTAGCGCATGTTTTTATAATATTAATCGGATATACAGCTTCGCTGAATCGGAATTTAAGTTTTATATTTTTTAACAGGCGCCCCTAGCCTATCCCGAGACCGAGGCCTAGCCTACCCCTAACGGGAGGCATAGGGGAAGGGACAACGGCTCCCTAACGGCCTCGGGAGGGATGCATGCGACGTGAATGAGTATAGTTAAGTTGGTATAACAGCTACCTTCCAAGTAGCGATCATCAGTTCGAGTCTGATTACTCATATATTACCTAATATTAATTTAAAGCAATAAAATAGAAATAAATTAAACACACTACTGCCGTACGGCTACCGTACCATTTATCTTTTTAAAATGTTAAATAATCAAAATTTAATAATAAATTCTCCATTAGAACAGTTTGAAGTAACTAGTTTACTAGGATTTAATGCACCTATATTCGGTTATTTAAATATTAGTTTAACTAATCTAGCATTATATTCATTATTAGTATTATTTATAATAGTAGGAATACATTATATGTGTAATAATGAAACTAAATTAGTACCTTCAAAATGGTCTATAGCTCTTGAAAGTATCTTTGCAAGTATAAACTCTATGGTTAGAGAACAATTAGGTAAAGAATTATATTTACCTTTTATTTACTCATTATTCTTTTTTATCTTAATAGCTAATTTAACTGGAAATATACCATATTCATTCACAATAACTACATCTATTATGGTATCAATAGGTTTCTCATTCACTATACTTATAGCTGTAACTATACTAGGATTATCTATACATAGATTACATTTCTTCTCATATTTTGTACCTTCTGGTACACCTTTAGCTTTAGTACCTTTATTAGTTTTAATTGAATTAGTTTCTTACTTAGCTAGAGCTTTTTCTTTAGGTATTAGACTTTTTGCTAATATGGTGGCTGGACATACTTTAATGAAAATATTAGCAACTTTCTTATATCAAATGTTTAGCGGAAGTATTATTATTGCTGTTTTAACTTTAATACCATTTGCGTTATTCTTAGCTATAATGGGGCTAGAATTAGCAGTTTCATTTATACAAGCTTATGTTTTTGTAATTTTAACTTGTTCTTATATCAAAGATGCAATAGAATTACATTAAATTAAAATATTACTATTAAAAATACAAATATGAAAAATACAAAATACATTAAATAATAATTATAATGAAAAATAGTTAGATTTAATAATCCTGACTTAATGCCTTTAAAAATAGCAGTATTTACTGATTCTAAATGTATATTATAAATATACACCCAAAGACATATAATAGTTTAAAATTTTTATTATTTTTATAAAGGAGTTAGCTTGAAAAGTAAATGGCAAGCAATATAAAGGTTCAAATCCTTTACTCCTAAGATTTATTATTAATAAATATTTTAGTTAATTAATAATAAAGAATTGCGTAAGATTTATCTTAGGATACCTACTATGTAAAATATATAATACATAGTTAAGCGGGTAAACCGCTAAAGGTATTTAGCTTTACTAAATAGTAATTGTAACTATAGAGTAAAGGACACAGTATACTAAGATAGAAAATTTATTTATATATAAATGTTAAAAAATATCATAATATTAAATACAATATTTAATGATGCACCCCAGCCATGGCAAATTGGATTTCAAGATAGTGCTGCACCTGGTTTTACAGGAATCGTAGAATTACATAATACTATCTTTTTCTACTTAGTAGTTATCTCAGTAGGAGTATTTTGGGTTTTAGGATCAGTAATTTATTACTACAACTCTAAAAAATCTCCTATAGTTCATAAATATCTTAACCATGGAACATTAATTGAACTTATATGGACTATTACTCCAGCTTTTATTTTAATTGCTATAGCTTTCCCTTCATTCAGATTGTTATATTTACTAGATGAAGTAATCTCACCAACAATAACTATTAAAGTAGTCGGTCACCAATGGTATTGGTCTTATGAATATAGTGATTATATAAACGAAAGTGGTGAATCAATAGAATTCGATTCTTATATGATACCTGAATCTGATTTAGAATTAGGTCAATTTAGATTATTAGAAGTAGATAATAAAGTTATTATACCTACTGATACTCACGTTAGATTAATTGTTACTGGAGCTGATGTAATTCATTCTTTTGCTGTTCCTTCTTTAGGAGTTAAAATAGATTGTGTACCAGGTAGATTAAATCAAACATCTATCTTAGCTGAAAGAACAGGAACTTTCTATGGTCAATGTTCTGAAATCTGTGGAGTATATCACGGATTCATGCCAATAGCAGTAGAAGCAGTATCAGTACAAGATTATTTAGCATGGATAGATGCAGCTTAATATACTAGAAGCGTCGAAGCAGCTTCGCATCCCTGTCTGCCTCGCACCCCTTCCCCCGTCTGCCGTGACGGCTAGGTGCCGTCACGGCCTCGGTATAGGCTAGCCCTAGTAGGGTGCCGGCGTAGCCGATTAAATTTTATTAAATTTAAAAATTTTAAACCCCCCCCCGAGGCCGTTAGGGAGCCGTCGCCATGCCTTTCCCGTAAGGGGTGCGAGGCATAGGGGAAGGGGTGGATGCGCATGCACCCCGTACGGGACCGCAGGTTTATAAATTCTAGGTTAATAGATTAAAACGTCGAGTGTACATTAGCTTTAACACACACACAGTGTGTGAAAACACTGTATTTAATATTTTTTATTATATATTATATAAAAGGAATAGTATATTGTATTTTTTTGTTTTATACTACTGTAAGCAGCCAGACTAAACAAACTTTGTTTAACTGACAGTAACTCATGCGCATATTTTTTTAATCAAAATAAAATAATTTAAAGAATTTAATATTAAAATTAAAGATATACAGCGAAGCTGTAAATATTAAAGTTCGATTTTTTTTATGCATGCGCTCCCTCCCGTTCATGCATCCCAGCCCTAGGGACCCGTACGGGTCCCTAGGTACCCTAGGGACCCTAGCTCCCCGAGGCCGTTAGGCACCCTAGCCGTCACGGCAGACGGGGAAGAGGGGCCCCGTACGGGAGGGGTGGGATAAAATTAGTGAAGTCTTTCTTTGGTGGTTCTTTAAATATAAAAATTTCATTTTAAAAATGATTTCAATAAATAGAAACAGAGTTCAAAATTTTCCGTTTCATTTAGTAGAAGTTTCTCCATGGCCTATTTTAGTAAGTTTTAGTTTATTAACAATGGCCATTAGTGCAGTAATGTATATGCACGGATATCCCTATGGTGGATATTTATTAAGTTTAGGATTTATCCTAACAGGATCTGGTATGACATTATGGTTTAGAGATGTTATAACAGAAGGTACATATCTAGGATGTCATACAACACAAGTACAAAAAGGATTAACAATAGGTGTAGTTCTATTTATTATTAGTGAAGTTTTTGCTTTCTTAAGTGTATTTTGGGCTTTTTTCCATTCTAGTTTATCACCAGCCGTAGAAATTGGAGCAGTATGGCCACCACAAGGTATAACAGCCTTAGATCCTTTTGCAATACCTTTACTTAATACAATATTATTATTATCAAGTGGAGCATTTGTAACATATGGACACCATGCTTTAATCCAAGGAAATAGAGGAGGAGCTATACTAGGAACACTACTAACTATAGTATTAGCTGTAATTTTCACTTGTTTCCAATATTACGAATACTCAGAAGCAGCATTCACATTTTCAGATTCTGTTTATGGTTCAGCATTTTATGCTTCAACTGGTTTACATGGATTCCACGTAATTGTAGGAACAATTTTCATTGCAGTTGCTTTCTTTAGAATTATTAATTATCATCTTACAAGCTCTCATCATCAAGGATTTGAAGCTGCTATATTATACTGGCACTTTGTTGATGTTGTATGGTTATTTTTATTTATTGCTGTATACTACTGGGGAGGAAATTAACAGCGAAGCTGTATCAGCGTGACGTTTAAGTCCTTAGCTCTGCCTTCCGGCCCTAACGCATCCCTCCCTCCCCTAGGGAGCCGTTAGGCACCCTAGCCTACCCCTAACGGGAGGCATAGGGGGAGGGGAGGCTAAGTAGGCTAAGTAGGATGCGTAAATGATATTATAAATAATGGGTTTAAGCCACCCCGGCGTAGCCGCCCGTAATGGGGGTGGATGCGACGTATATACAGGCTTAGTTTTAATTTCTTAAATTATTAAATTATTAAAGCGTCTTCTAGTATACTAGAATAGCAGCGAAGCTGCTTACAATTATTACCGGTACCCGAAGGAATATTACAAATACATAAACTATGAATCTGTCATTATTCTTATTTTTAATAGGTATTTTAGGATTTATTTTAAATCGAAAAAATATAATCTTAATGATTATAGCCATAGAAATAATGCTATTAGCTGTAACACTATTAGTGTTAATTAGTTCATTCGCTTTCGACGATGGAATAGGACAAACTTTCAGTATCTTTATTATTTCAATAGCAGGTGCAGAATCAGTAATAGGTTTAAGTATTCTTGTAGCTTTTTATAGATTAAGAGGAAACATTTCATTAAGAAACTAATGTATTTATCTATATTAATATTACCTTTATTAGGTTCAATAGTCTCAGGATTAATGGGACGAAAAATAGGAGTGACAGGATCACATCTTATAACATGTACTTGCCTAATTTTATCATCAATATTAGCAAGTGTAGCTTTTTATGAAGTAGCTATATGTGGTTCACCAGTATCAATTCATTTAAATAGTTGGATTGAATCAGAATTTTTATCTATATCTTGGGAATTTTTATTTGATCAATTAACTGTTTCTATGTTTATACCTGTGTTATATATTTCTTCTTTAATACATATATTCTCTACAGATTATATGTCTGAAGATCCACATAATCAAAGATTTTTCTCATATCTTTCATTATTCACTTTCTTTATGTTATTATTAGTTAGTGGTGCTAATTATTTTGTAATGTTTGTAGGTTGGGAAGGTATTGGTGTAGTTTCATACTTACTAATTAATTTCTGGTTTACTAGATTACAAGCTAATAAAGCTGCTATACTAGCTTTAACTATGAATAGAGTAGGAGATATGGGTCTAAGTATTGGATTCTTTGCATTATTTGCTTTATTTGGTTCAATAGACTATGCTACAGTATTTAGTTTAGCACCTTTTATGAATGAAACAGCTATAACTATTATAGGTTTACTTCTTCTTACAGGGGCTATGGCTAAATCAGCTCAAATTCCTTTACATAGTTGGTTACCAGGTTCGATGGAAGGTCCAACTCCTGTTTCAGCTTTAATTCATGCTGCTACACTAGTAACAGCTGGTTTATATTTATTAGTACGATCTTCACCATTATTAGAATATAGTAGTACTGCTCTATTAGTTATTACTTTAGTTGGTGCTTCTACAGCATTCTTTGCTGCTACATGTGGTTTAGTACAAAATGATTTAAAAAGAATTATTGCATTTAGTACTATAAGTCAATTAGGTTATATGGTAATGGCAGTAGGTCTTAGTCAATATAATGTAGCTTTAATGCATGTTGTTAACCACGCTTTCTTCAAAGCTTTATTATTCTTAGGTGCTGGAGCAGTAATTCATAGTTTTGCTGATCAACAGGATGTTAGAAGATTTGGTGGATTAATAAATTTCTTACCATTTACTTATACTTGTATGTTAGTTGGTTCATTATCATTACTAGCTACACCATGGTTAACTGGATTCTATAGTAAAGATTTAATTATAGAATTAGCTTATGCACAATATAGCTTTAGTGGTACTTTCGCTTTTATTTTAGGAAGTATAACAGCAGGTATAACTGCATTTTATTCATTTAGATTAATATCACTTGTATTCTTAACAGTACCTAATGGTCCACGTAATGCTTATTTAAATTCACATGAAGCAAATTTAGCTGTTATAATACCATTGTTCATATTAGCTTTATTTAGTATTTTCTTTGGTTTTGTATTCTCTGATTTATTTGTAGGTGTAGGTTCAGATTTCTTTGGAAATTCTTTATTTATTCATCCTAATAATGTTTCTATTATTGAAGCTGAATTTAGTGTACCTATTTTTATTAAATTATTACCTGCTATTTTATCTTTATTAGGTGCTAGTGTAGCTATATTTTTATATCACTATAGTCCTAGCTTTGTAATAGAAATTACTGAATACTCATTAGGTAGAAAAATTTATACATTTTTAAATGGTAAATATCTTTTTGATGTTGTGTATAATAATTATTTAATTGCTGGTGGTTTACAATTAGGTTACATTATATCTAAAGTTTTAGATAGAGGTGTAATTGAACTTGTAGGACCTTATGGTTTATCTAATACTTTAACTAATACTGGTATTAATATTGGTAAATTAGATACTGGAGTAGTAACTACTTATTCACTATATATTACTTTAGGTTTACTTTCTTTATTATTCTTAGTTTTTGCTCCTATTTTAATTGATACTTCTTTATTTAGTGAAGTTAGATTACTGATTATTTATATTGCAGCTTTAGTTTTAGTTATTTCTCCTTATTCTAATTAATTTAATAAAATTTACAGGAACTTAAAGGCTAATAATCAATCTATTAATAAATTTTATTTTTACATTAATATTTTTACACCCCCCCCGTTACTTAATTCTATTTAGCCATCCGAGGCCGTTGTGCCTTCCCTGCACCCCTCCCTAGGGTCCCTAGGGGCCCCTCTTCCCCTATGCCTCCCGTTAGGGGTAGGCTAGGCCTCGGCTCCCTAACGGCCTAGGGAGAGGCAGACACGTTTTTATATCAAAAATAAAAGATGGATGTAAAAAACTAGCATTTTTTGTTTTTTATTGCAAGTAACTCAAATT
>NW_012133527.1:0-6454 GCF_000313525.1 Fibroporia radiculosa | reverse complement strand
TGGGCCCAGCCGTTCTTGACCGTCATTGTGAATAACGGCGGCTGGGTTGTGAGTGTCGCCATTCTGAGAGAGGTTGTAGCGTGCTGACCTGTGAGCGTGCAGTCGCCGAAGAACTCGATGCTCAACGTGTATCCAGAAGGGATGGGCAGCAAGGTGTCCGGGCGGAGGCTCACCGTGGGCTTTGGTGGGCCGGAGATGCCAGACTATTCGCAAATTGCTGTCGCTGCGGGGGGCGGCTGGGGCAGGCGTGTGGCTGACCCCTCCGAGCTTCAAAGTACGTTGGAGGAAGCGATCCGAGTTGTTATCGACGACAGACGGTGTGCCGTCGTCGACTGCCTCATAGAGCAGATCTGAGTCTGGGATGGTGAAGTCTGGTGAGAGATAATTGTATGATATACTCGGACACGGTACTATACAGCTTTTTGTGAATGATGCTTGGATGGGCGTCGACTACCAAGTAAAGGCATAGGAGCGAAAGATTTGGCTATCGCTACAGGGATATTTTGAATACCACACTCGCCTACATAAAAATTGCGTGAACAGCACAAGTGTATCTGCGATGTTATTCCAAAATAGGCATTTTATCAAAGTCAGTCACTGCGAGGGAGAGAGCTGAGATGCTGCCTTGCTGCGTTCCCGACCACTGCTCAGCATACGGATAGCAGTGAACGTCCGAGCAATGTCGACATTTGGGCGGTTGGCAATCTGGGCAATCTGGTGTCCACTTATAAAAGGCGGCGACCTGGGACGAGGCTGGTGAGTCACAAAGTCCAGACCGAGATTTTGACCTCCTCTTCCGCTGTGATCTCTCCGCCATCTCGCGCAGAAAACATGCCTGCTCTCACACCAGAAACATTCAAAACATTGCTCGGCAAGCTCGTCAAGACTCCAGAGTATTTTGGCCCCGACGACCTCCGCGCCGCGCTGGAACATGTCTTCACCCCGGACGCCGTCCTCCCCGTCCAGATCGGCTCTTTCCTGACTGCCCTGCACATCGAGCGCGTCGAGAGGAGACCAGAGTGCCTTGTGGCAGCGGCAGACGTGCTTCGGAAGCGTGCTCTCAAGGCAACAGTCGACGACGCCGACCGGGATTTCATAGTCGACATCGTCGGCACGGGCGGCGACGGGCACAACACCTTCAACGTGAGCACGACGGCGGCCGTCGTCGCTGCAGGAGCGGGAGCCCGCGTGATCAAGGTGCGTCCGTCGCCGTCGCCAGCCGTGTGCTCTGCGCCGTTCTGAGAGACGGGCTGCCAGCACGGGAGTCGGGCGTCGACGTCGACGTCTGGCGCGGCCGACCTCCTCCAGTCGCTGGGATGCCTCTTCGTGCCCCCCAGCGCGAACACGCCCGTGCGCCTCCCGCGCATCCCCTTCACGTTCATCCTCGCGCCGCACTACCACCCCGCGCTCGCGATGCTCGCCCCGTACCGCAAGGCGCTCCCGTACGTCCCCCGATCTCCCCGCATCGCGCCCCATCGCGCCGCTCACGCCGCCGCACAGACACCGCACGATGTTCAACGTCCTCGGGCCGCTGATCAACCCCGCGTGCCCGCGCGGGATGGTCCTCGGCGTCGCGGAGCGCGAGCTCGGCGCGACGTTTGCGCACTCGCTGCGCGACGGCGGCGTCGCGCGCGCGCTCGTCGTCTGCGGCGCGGAGGGGCTCGACGAGATCAGCTGCGCGGGCACGACGTACGCGTGGGAGCTCGCCGACGGGCGCGTCGTCGAGCGCACGCTGCACCCGGCGCAGTTCGGCCTGGACGTGCACCCGCTCGCGGCCGTTGCGGGCGGCACGCCTGCGGAGAACGCGGAGGCGTTCAGGCTGCTGCTGACGTCGGGGGAGGACATACCCGCGCGCCTGACGCCGGTGCTGCACTTTGTGCTGCTCAACGCGTCCGCGCTGCTGGTCGTCGCGGGTGTTGCGACGGACCACAGGGACGGGGTGGAGAAAGCTAGGAAGAGCATCACCTCGGGAGAGGCGTGGAAGGCGTTGGAGCGGTTCCGTGAGGCTGGGATGACCGAGGCGTAGGGCAATGTGGGTCGTGCTAGGATAGTAAAGATGCTGTATAATTGCGGCTGTGCCGGTGAGAAAATCTGAATAAACTCACAGTGTACTTTATCGCGTTTCGAAGAGTTTTCTCTGTTCAAAATGTGCCAGAGCGATCTCACGACGTATTTTATATATTCTGATGGCTCGCCGCTTGGATGCAGTCGTTCGCACCGACCAAGACGCCATATTGACGCTGTGTGCACTTGGTGTAGCCCCTCCGCGCCTCGCTACCCTATAGCCCAACACACTCAACGCTTGGCCATCGTGTCTGAGCTCACACAACCATGTCTTCTGGGTCTTTGCATTCGTCCGGTCTGTTCAATGTCGCGGGAAAGGTCGTCCTCGTCACCGGTGGCAGTCGAGGGATCGGCAAAATGGTGCGTTCGAACATCGTATCGTGCTTCAACACTGTTGAAGCCACCGAGCACAGATTGCAGCGGGGTTTGTGGCCAACGGATGCAAAGTGAGCCTTTCTGCTTACACGGCCCACCCGGCAGGCTGAACGAGGGACAGGTCTACATATCCTCTCGCTCGGCCAAAGACTGCGACCTCGCGGCAGAGGAGCTCAATGCGCTGGGCCCGGGGTCGTGCGCCGCTCTGCCTGCGGACATGCAGAAATACGAGGAGGTGGAACGGCTTGTCCACACGCTGTCCGCCCGCGAACAGGCCCTGCATGTGCTCGTCAACAACGCTGGGGCTGCGTGGGGAGAGACCATCGACGACTATCCTGTGAGCTCTCAGTTTGGCTGTGTGCGTGTGCGTGTGCGTGTGCGTGAAGCTCACGGCGTCGGTAGGACACCGCATTCACCAAGCTGCTCACTCTCAACACCCAGCGGGTGTTCACGCTGACGCAGAAGTGTCTCCCGCTCCTCCGTGCCGCCGCCACCCGAGGCGGAATGGAAGGCGACGTATACAAGGACCCTGCTCGCATCATCAACGTACGTTGCTCCCATCTTCCAGCATGTCGTTCTCAGCCTTCTTCTGGTAGATCGGCTCAGTTGACGGACTCGTAGTGCCCAGTCTTGAGACTTACGCGTACTCTGCATCCAAGGCTGCGTTGCACCACCTGAGCAGACATCTCGCAAGCAGGCTGGGATGGGATGGGATCACCAGCAACACGATCGCTTGTGGTGCGTCTCGCCATTCTTGCCCATGATGAAAACATGCGCACGCTGCTCTACAGGTCCATTCCAGAGCAAAAGTAACTATTGGATTCCTATTTGACCACCACCCCGCGGTTTTGACATTGCTTTTTCTTTAGTGATGGCCGCGACGCTCCAGTCGATGGGCGACGCTATCAAGAGTCGGATCCCGCTTCTGCGCATCGGCGCTCCTGAAGATGTTGCGGGCACGGCCATTTTCCTCGCCAGCCGCGCAGGCGCATACGTCAATGGTGCCACAATCACGCTAGACGGCGGGCAAACAATCGCAATGAGGCCGATGAGCCATTCCGCAAAGCTCTAGAGTGTCCCAAAAACAATCTAACAGGTCTATGTGATATCCTACGGTATTCGTGTGCGCGTCGTGCAGATGAGCTAAGCCATTTGTGATGGGTCCGGTGGGGTCTTTTCTGCCCCCTTCTCCGCACGCGTCTCCGAGACGGCCATCTCCTCTCCCTTCTTCTCATCGACACCTGCCTTTTGTTCTTCTTTGCTGTCTTCTTTGCTGTCTGTGTTATCTATCGGAAGCTTTTCTTCGGCCGCGGCTTGTTTTTGTCGTTCGCGCTCTGCGAGTCTGCGTTTCCGGACCTCGATTCCGCCTTCGTAGCCGAACCACACATATCGCGGTACGTGCGGACCCCGCAAAAAGGTGATAAGCAACATGAAACCGCTCCATGCAAGCGACACAGCCGCGGCAGGGCGCCACCCGTACTCCGTGTACACCTTCGCGCCAACAGAGGTACCCATGATCTGACCGATGAACAGCTGCGGCGTGCGTGCGGTATGTGTCAGCGAGGCTCAGGCACCACAACCAGGAGGACTGCGCGACTCACCGAGATGAGGATGATTCCGTTCAGCCGCGATCGAGCGGCAGGGTCAAGAGTGAATATCGCGGCGGTCAACGACACCTGCGTCATCTGCCGGAATACGTCGATGCCGATGCAGACGATGACGACGGCGGCGATGTTGACGCCATCTGCCCCGACTGCGATCGCGTGGACGAGCAAGTATGCGACGTTGGCGATGACTGCGGCGAACCAGGGGACGAGGTTGTCGCAGGCCCGTCCGACCAGAGGCGCCATTGCGACGCCGACCATGCCGACCAGCCCGAACAGACCGATGACCAGCCTACACGCAGGATGAGTTCGAGCTCCCGTTTGCGAACGTGGACGCACTCACGTCGAGTAGTTGTAAGGCGGGCCGCCCAAAAGGAACGTGAGCGTAACCTGAGGGATACGTCGAATGCAGTCCACGCGCGACGTGTGCAGTTCACTCACCCAAAAGTTCGTGTAGCATGCCATGGAGGGTATACTGATCAAGATGATCTGAATTACCAACGGCTCCGTTGCAGCCATTCTGAACATGCTGAACAACATCCCCAAGTACGTCCCTCCCTTTCCCTTCACGGGGTAATCAGGCAGGACCAGGTAGAGCCACACAAACACGAAATACTGCAGCCCGATCGCGAGGTAGTACACCACGCGCCATGTCACGTATTGCGCGATGGTGCCTGATATCACCCGCGCAAGCAAGATGCCGAAGAGCAGCCCGGACAGCACGATGGACATGGCTTGCCCGCGCTTGTGCGGCGGCGCGAGGTCCGCCACGAGGGGGAGGAGGATCTGCGGGACGACGGTGAACATGCCGACGAGGAAGCTGAGCGCCTCGAAGACGGCGAGGCTCTTCGTGATCGCGAGCGCGATCGTCAGCGAGGCGGAGACGAACACCAGCATCAGGATGAGCGGCCGCCGCCGGACGAGGTCGCCCAGCGGCGAGATAGAGAGGAGTCCAATAGCATAGCTGCGCGGCGCTGCGTGAGATGTGGCAGCAGCGGCGAAGACGGCCACTCACTCACCCTACTTGGATTAGCGTGGGGATCCGGGAGACGTCGTCGTACGAAACCTTAAATGTGTCGGCCAGCTGAACTAGCGAAGCAGATCAGTAATTGCCCAGGGAGCGATTCACACCGAACACCAAGGACTGCTATGAACAAGTCGCTACCTAGCATCCCCGCCGCTCTGCTCATCAAAATGCGGGTGGCCTGCACCGGGTTACGAACAATGGTCTAGACCGAGACCATCGCTCGCCAGGCGCTGTCCACATCATTGATCTGAGGCTTTGCGGCTGCCCGTTCATCCCGCCACCGTGTCCAGTGGGGTCAAAGTGGAATGTGGTGGGACCGCAGTGGATCACGATATTCCGTGACTCAGATTGGATATCGAGATGTATGTGCAGATATGACACCACTATTGGGACATTTGGGCAGACGCTGAGCATACAGACTGAGGAAGAGCCGTGTTCATCGTCTTTCGGCGGGTAGGGTCTGAACAACCTCACGGTCGTTTGGACGGGTGGGAACCTTGGAGCGAGAATCTACAATACTGAGGCGAAAAGCAATCACTCACTTAATAATGGTTGACAGTAGTATAAGTTGCCCAGTACTTTTTCTTCGTGAGCGAGTGCCAAAGCAGATCAAGGGACGAGGACGTACCAAAGGTACCAGCAAGACCGAATGTTACATTCAATAATAGCCCGAAATGTGGAGGATGCTCTGGATCATGTCGCAGCCACTTGGGGATAGGCAAAAAGCCGAAATCCTTCGTTACCGCGGCCTCCTTGTATTCGGACGTCGAGACAGGCTGTGACGGCAAGTCGACCGTATCCGAATCGGAGGACGCGCTGCGAGCATGAGTGGGAGAGTCACTCATGTTGCCAGGAACATATACAGGACGTGCTTCCACCATTCCGTCGCATTGGTACGATGGTATTTATACTGATCTCGCAGAGCTGAGAATGGAGAATATGATCTAGCAGCCGGCCGTGTTGCCGCCAGTGCACATGCCGAGCGCTACATCATCGTAGGTTTTTCGGAAGTCCGAAACTGGAGCCGCTTGCGGTGCGTAACTGTAATATTGCACGTTTGATACGGGGGAGTATTCAATGCTCGCGAGTCCAGCTGTAGGCGACGCCTGTGAGGGTGGAATCGTGGTGGTTCATTCTGACTCACTCACACTGGCAGCACGGGGACGGCAGCCCGCAAACACGGATTTTAAAGATCTGATCCTGTCGTCGACGACCCGACACAACGACTGCAGGCAGGGCCAATCAGTTGCCGAGATTCAACATTCAGCGCCAGTCTTCCCGGCCGCCAACGTCAGCAGTTACGGACTTCGTGGAGGGGGCATCATCAGCAAAATCCGAGCCGCAATATATACGATGGCATGTATTGGCAATAAGGCCAGAGATG
>NW_012133526.1:0-4169 GCF_000313525.1 Fibroporia radiculosa | reverse complement strand
CCCCTGCCGATATTTCTGCGCGATTCAATGAGCCAACGGAGCGGTAGACGGAGGCGACGTGATGGATGGAGAGCCCACTAGCGACCGGCGGCGGGCTGGTGGTGCTCGCTGCTCAGGACTAATGCTCGGGTACCTGATCAACTGCGTGCGCTGCCCGCATCTGTGTGTCTGTGTTTGCGCGCGCACCACCACCACCACCCGACATCGGGCATCATGTGGTCCACGACGTCTGCGATGGGTCTATGCTGCTGCCTTTGCTGTGACAATCTGCAAATGGCTCTCGCCGGCCAGTCGTGCGTGCCATTTACGCTCTTATTTATTGCGTCTCATTTCACCCAACCTCTCAGATCTCAACACTAGCTGACGCACTGTGGGCTACGCCCGTCGCTGGCGGCCTGCCGCGGGTGGTTCTCTGCGAGAGGCGCGTCGTCCGCTTCAGTCTGGTGCGGCGCCGCAGTTCGGGCGTGTAGCTACCCGATCCACCGTGCGCCCGATGCTTGGAGAGGAGTGCGGTCTGCCAGGCCGAGCTGGCAGACGGGCCGCTAGATGTCAGTGGGAGGTGGCGCCGGCATCCAAACCACCGCCGCCCTGCTGCGTTGTAGCGTCAAAGACGGGAAGACGACCTGCGACACGAATCGCCCATGCAGATCTGGCACTAGTTAGTGGACAGCCAGGCCGAGATTTATCGTGCTGCGTCGCTGCCGCCGGCGCGGGAGGCGGATCTGCAGATGGGCGGAACGCGGGCGGGTGCGCGCTGTGCTCGAGCCTCGTGAATGGATGCGCTTCACTGGGCAGCATGCCCGACGCCGACGGCGACGACAACGACGACGACGATCTCCCGCTAAACTGGTGGATAATGTTGAGTAACCGGACGTCTTTGGCTTGATGCCCGTGGATTTGGCAGTGGCGTGGCACGCCTCAGATCCTTTGTGACGTCGAGACGAACGACTGGCGGAGTGGCCCTCGGGGACCGTCTCTCCATTGTTCCGCGCGGCTTCGACCCGCCCTCTGTGCACGCCACGATGGGCAGACTGCTCGCCCCGGGGTTGTTTGGCGGCGCCGTTCCGTCAGCGCACTCGACACCTCCGTCCATCGATGCGCTCGTCCCGCGCCCGTCTGCGGTGGCTGCCTCGCTGTCCCGGCGTGGATCCTCTCGTCATTAACCATCATCATTCGCGTCTAGACCCCCGCCGTCTCTGCGGCTTCGCGCGGGAGAACGATCTGCCCGGACTTTTTTTTTGTCTGCAGTCGGATCTAGCCGCCTTCCCGGTCCTAGTCTCTCCCATGGCCTCTGCACTGGAAGCCTGCACCCTGTGAGAATACGGGCTGCACCGTCGTACGTTCGTCATCGCTCTATTTTCCTCCAGATGATAGGCGCCTCATCCTCCGCTGGCTGTTTGTTCAACCAGCTCGCACTCGCCGCCAGAATCCTGCCTTTACCACCCCTCCGGCCCATATGAAGCGGGGTGGCATACTGTCCCTTTTCTTACTCCGCTACGTGGCGGTCAACGTAAGCTTGTACGCCCGCCCTCCGCGCCCGCTCATCCATCTCGTGCACCTGTTATCCCGCAGTACCGCCCTCACGCTCACTCTTCCAACACGTTCCGCCCTCGGAACCGTACGCTCGACGGTATGCGCCTCGTCTGCGCGTGTACACTCTCTCGCGGCCTGCACCAAACTTTCCATCTCACCAGCTTCGCGCAGGTGTGCCTGCATGTCGCGGGGCTACCGGACCTGTGCATACGGGGTCGGAGCGTAGGGCCCCATGCGGTAGGGTGCTGTCAGCCGAGGGCGCGGTGCGCAATAGGGGTTGAGATGTATTTGTATTGCAAGTTTTGCGTTTGTATGCCCATACTTATTGTGTGTGTTTATTTGGATTTCACTTGCTTCCCCAGGGCTGCCAGAGCTGCCCCTGTAAGCCATTCTGTACATGCTCCTCTATCGCAACAATGCTGAAGATCAGTCATATTCCTTTCAACTTCTTGGTCTCTGACAACGGAATCTCTCTTGCCGCTGACCACCCGCTTCGAAAAATTCTCTGGGAGGGACTCAGCAACGCACTGAGCTGCCCCAGGGTGTTGAATGCGCTTGTCCGGATTTCTCTGGCAACGTCAACAGACAATAGACAGGAACTGCAAGTGGACATCGATGACACTACGTTTGAAAAGCGAAAAATGGAAATTATCATTTACTTTCTTTCGCATCCCCCTCATGTTGACATACAAAACTCAATGTCGGAGAATTACTACGCTTTTGAGGACCGTCAACCTCTTGATTCTGGCTCTATGGTTATCACCCATCACTTTGCGAGGACCGACCGGCAATCAACCCCACGGGAGATTAGCCTGAACGGCAATCTCGCTGAATCGTGGGTAAGATGGCATCGACGCGCAAACTGGGAAACTCTCTCTGCCCTTCCGTACTACCAGTCAAGTCATCTCTCACATTCTACGATAAACTTAATTTACTAACAAGATATTTCCAGTCTCCTGACTTTTTTCCTTAAAATCGTGTTTGTTCATGAACTTGCACACGCCGTCCGCTTGACATTTTGTTCACACCCCACATTCGAAAAGAATGGAGGTACAGGTCTAGCCTCCGAATATGCGTATGATGCTGCTGGGACACTAGTTCTGCGTGGAGAGGCCGGATTCTATGTTGAAGCTGCATTGACTATGCAAGGCCAAATTGGCATCGTTTTCAATAGTGCTCAAGATGAGTTCAATTACGACCGAGTGGCTTACCTCTCGGTGGAAGCCCACGGTACCAATTCGCTACCTCAATATATATGCAAAGGCAAGTTACAACCCGCGCTTCTACTACTACAATCACGCTGACCGATGCCTCGTTAACATACAGACAATGTCGTCCTGAAACGCCTGGCGATCGGAAATTGGGACCCGTGGCCGTCTTTGCCGTTTTCTCACCCCCCGGGAGCATTCTCGCGTGTATGCCGCTGCGAAACACCAAAGACCGTTTTCGATATGATGGCCATACCACACGGCTCCCCCCCACCCACACCTTCCTCATCAGTAAAGGCAAAATTCGCACCTTCACCTGAGGACGACGGCCCCTTCCCTCCAAGAGAACTAAGCGAGAGCTCCAAAATGGCCGTACAAGATCTTCGGGAGCGTTTCAACATGCCGGATTTGCACATGCCTCCTCCTCCTCCTACATCACTCTACAGGGTCTACTGAGAATAGACCACGGACTTTGGAAGCACATGTGTGTCAACTTTTTTTATTGTTTTGTAACCCCGTAGCTTGTTGTAACATTATGAAGCCCGCAGTCCGATCCGGACAATAGTACGCAGCCTGAAGAATCTCCCTGAATCGAATACAGACCTTGCATGCGCATAATGGCACACCCAAGCTGCTGGGCCCGCTCATAGATTCGACGAGGTCGAACCAAACAGCTCACGCACGAACGCCTCCGAGTTGGGTGGCCGCCCCAGGAACTCCTGCAGCGCGTGTCGCGTCAGCACACCGCGCGCGCACCCAGAGAGACGGGGAGAACGCACCTTGAGCGACTCGTCGTCGTCCCTGCTGCCGCCCGGCCGGAGGATCGCCGCGCGATACTTTGCGCCGCGCGCGGGGTCGAGCGGGTCCTGTTTGAACACCGTCGCGTACATGTCGGACGCAAACACGAGCGAGTAGAGGTACCTGCGCGCACGGCGGCGGGTCAGCATGGGTCAGCCGGCGGAACGGGGACGGCGACGGGGGCGCGCGCACCCGTAGTAGCCCGCGTCGTATCCGCTCGCGATGTGGTTGAATGAGCCCTGGCCGGGCGCACGGGGCCCATAGTGCAGCTTCGTGATCGACGCGCGGAGGTCGTTCCAGAGCGCGGTGTGGTCCGTGCTCTCTGCGGGGCGGGCGCGTGAGCGTGTGCGGACGGGGGACGCGGGCGCAGCGGGACTCACCCTTGTCGGTATGCACTCTGATGTCGTACTTGCCGAAGAAGACCTGGCGGAGGTAATACAGCCCGACGTTCACGTATCGACTGGGAGAGGAGTGTCAGCGCGGCAGGCGGGATGCGAGGATGGCGCACCTCTTCACGATCCTGTCGATCAGCTCGCGCGAGAGCGGCTGCTTCGTCTCGTAGTGGCTCGACATCAATTCGAGCACGGCGGGTTCGTAACACCTGCAGTAGAGTCAGCTTGAAAAAAAAAA
>NW_012133525.1:0-19506 GCF_000313525.1 Fibroporia radiculosa | reverse complement strand
ATATTCATTGTCTGCGCACATTGAGACAATGTCGATTGGAGCCGACAGACCACCTACCAATTTGCACAACTATGTCGTGGGTCAGAACCCGATCTCATTATGCAAGAGATGTGACTCACAGATGATCGGACCTCCGTTCGAAACCTGGTTCGGGACAACGCTTCCTGCAATTTCCTCAATGTAAGGTGTCCACGCCTGCCTATAGTCGGTAGCATTTGTGCGCAGTGTCCCAGCAACTTGACTCGTGGCCCACAAGGCAATACCACCTGCTGTTGTTTCGGCATTGATCTGTGAAAGGAATCAATGTCAACTCTAGCACATGTTGACACTGCGACTAACATAGGGCCCTATTGAAGGCACCTAGAGTCAGATTATGCACCCGAAACATGGACAATATAAGCATACCGGGGCGCAGAGTGATGAATATACCAGCAAGTTTGGCTGCATCAAAGATGGGCTGAAGCGCGCGCCAGTCGTTGAAGTCAAGTACGCCCGGTGCAGGATTCGTCAGTGCCCCTGTTGAACAAGCCGATCGTGAACAATAGGATATGCAACAAGGGTCACTGACTTACAGTGAATGTAGATACTGATGACAAAACAAAAGTGTTAGTTATCGTTGCATCTCGAAAATTACAGGCATAGTAGAAGCAGGCGCCGCTTTAAGGTTAGGCAAAACGGGCTTGGCCGCGGAAGCAATCTTTAGATCTCCGAGTTGTCACAATCGTCGATCATGCGAAACAATGCCAAAAGCCCGCCTCCCAGCACCCTCATGGTCTGCTGTTTCACAGAAGCTTAAAGCTCACCTAGTACCAGTCAAGCCTGCTGCCACCATCTTCTGAAAGATATCCAACCACAAATCCGGTACTGGTAACCTGAACGTATGGAACTCTCCCGTGCTATATCATACCAACAGGGTTAGGATACATTTCGGTTTACTAAACGATGCAAACGTACAGCAGGAACATACGTTGGTTGTTCAAAAATATCGTGTAATTATCCCATTGCACGACATCCGAGTAGTTATCTGACTTGCGCGGGGGGTCAGTTGCGGCGACATTGGATGCGCTTGTGCTGGTGGTTAGAGGCCAAGTGAGCAGTACGAGACAGAGCGAAAGCAGAGCCGGTAGAGCCCAAGGTGAGTGTCGGCGCAGGAGCATTTTGATGCGTTCCCGGCTTTCTCGACCAGGATCGAACGGGGGCCCGAGGATATGGTTTTTATGTGGTCTGCCCATGGCGGTCTCAGACGAGGGTCAAAATACGAATCCACATTGCCCGGAGAAATGAGGGCGTTTCCTGCTGGCGGTCCGAGAGAAGGATACGTTCTTTGGTTTCTCAACGGTCATATACATGCACGTGATGATTCACCTGATTGTGCTCCTGACCTAACCCTTCGTCGCGCGGTCAGACGCAGGATCCCAGCGGACCGTTAAGTTGACTGCAATGGCTCATGGTTTATGCCCAACTTCTCTTGATGCCGGCAGAGTATCGATGCCTAGGCGCGGCGAGCCTGCTATACAAGTGCTCCCATGTGCTGAGAGAAGCTTGACCGCTGAAGTCATGACTCAGTCGCAATCCGGAGAATACGGAAATACTCACTGGGTGATTAAAAAACCGTTTCTCCACCCTATCTGACGATACTCGATACTCTCTCCCCTCGTGGACGTGCAAAAACGAAGCTTCGGACTTGGGAAATCACAGGCAGCGAGTTTGCGCTTTGGTCTGACGAGCTCACTTCATAGTAGTTGGGGGTGGAGGGCAAGAAAACCGCCCCTCAAGCATAGTTAAATTTCATTCCCAGTCGTCTAGTTTCTGCACCGTGACTTGATAAGTCTGATGGTCGAATCTGCGACCTCAGTGCATGGGGATAAAGATGGCATGGGTTCATTACATGACCCACCTCGCTTTCTGAGCTGACACCGATGCGGAAGACTCGAAAGCAAAAAAAGAACAAGCTGAGACTGTCGACGGAAGTTGGGCAAGTCAGGATCTCCGCGGACTGCCAGTGCCTGTGACTCCGTGTAGCTTGTGATCAGGGCACGTGGGTGTGACGTTTCGCGCTACTCTTGCGCCGACTCGGACCTGGATTCGGAAAGGTCTAGCTTATTGATACGCTTACCATTTCGATCAGCATATCTAAACGATGGTCTCTTCTCTATATTTCTGCATGTCGCTCTAACGCCGGTGGACAAAAAGAGACTTCACCGATATGATATATAGAGGGGTAAATCTATCGTGCCGACCGGGCCCGTTGGTGAAACCGCCTGGAAAGGAAGCCGCGCACGGCTGCCCCGTGCGCGTGAGGGGTGGGTCAAAACAACACAGTAAGTTTATAAACTTAATACATAGAATGTCGTCAGAACATGCTGCGACCACGAGCACTATAGCCGCGCGCGTGGTTTGGTGAGTGTCCCTGTCCTCTTCTATTTTGTCTGACCCACGTTCCCGTCGCCACGAGGAGACGTCCGTGCAGGTACGCGGCCCCCCACGAGTGCTTCTCTCTGATTGTATTTTATCTCGTTCTCCTTTTTGCTGCGACGCAGGGGCGTCCGCTCAGACACGTCACCCTTAATATGACTGCCGTTTCAATTTGCCGCCGCCCCACGACGAAGAAGGTTGTCCTCAAAGGCACACAGTCAGTCTAATGCGGCGATCGTTACTTGCCTGATCGGTACACGCGGGCTGCAACATGGCTCGCGTAGAACGTTCATCTCCCACTAGAAAGTCTATCAAGACCCGTCGGTTTTAGAAGCAGCAATCGGACTGGAACTACTTAAAATTTTCTGGTATGTCATCTGATTGATCGTCGTGGTAACACAGGGCCTGTAGCTATCTCTCAGAGATTTATTTACTCTCTGGATTGGTCTCGCTTCACCCTTTCTACACAAGTACATACGCCTCGCCCACTCGTAGCATGTAAGTAGAACACATTTTCATATAAGATTTAACAGCATGCAGAGCTGATCGCCGACTGGTATCATAAAATTACAGGGCCGCAACTTCGCATTGGATTGGAGACCGGATCCGAGCAATTATCATGAATGTTTCATGGTAATCACACTCATATATTCCGGCCTTCTCCAACCCGATGATTGATCATCAGTCCGTGCTTGCGGTCTTTCAGCTGTATCAAGTTTCGATACTTTCCACGTTCGATAAGTTTTGTGAAAACTACGGGACAGACGTATTGGTCATCTATCCGGACTAGCCATACAGAACGTTGGCATTATATGGCAGCAACTTATTTACGGAGAGATCTCATGTAAGTAGTCCCTGAATTATGCTATGGGCCCTACTAGATTTTGCTTCCTGTTACAGCAAACGCGATGCTGAGAGCGCTTATGATATGCTATGCACCAGAGTGGACACAGTAGGTGCTCTAGCAAGTGATAATAATGTCGCCGACAGTGGGGACTGTTCAGTTTGCTGCGATAACAATAAGGCGATTTTACTGCTGCGTAAGTATTCAACCGTCTGCAGCACCTAGTCGGCGATGCTAAATTCAGCTCAGGGACTTCCGGAACAGCAAATTTCTTTCGCCACGACGCGATGGATCTCAAGATGCCGCTCACTCGAGCGATCTGCCTCCGCCCGCGGACCTTGACACATGTTTGTGCTAAGTCTCCGGTACAAACATTGTCCCATCCAACGATCAACTGAATCGCATCGTCGCGAGCTGCGGTCCCGATCAGTGCGGCTAAGCGTGATTCTGCGAGCATAAAAGGCCCAGGATGAGGCCAACTATGTCTTTGATTCATTCGCCCCTCCATTACATCCCTGCCACCCAATCTTTACATATTTCAGCGTGATTATGCCTTCTCATCTCATTACCGGTGCGAGCAGGGGGATCGGCCTTGGTCTCGTCACGGAACTGGTAAGCAAGATCAGTATCAGATTTGTACTAAATACTAGATCGTCGGTTGACTTATACCTCGCGATTTGCGCGATATGGATCGCTAGCTGCGAGATCCCCAGAACTATGTGATTGCCGGAGCCCGCGACCCTGCAGGGTCAAAACACCTACACGAGCTAGACGCAAAATATGGCTCTGAACGACTAGCCATCGTGCAATTAGACGTCACCGATGCTGCGAGCGTCACACGAGCGGTGCCAGAAGTTGAAGCATTGCTAAAGCCGCAGGGTGGTGGATTGGACTCCCTGATCAACAATGCAGGAACAGCGTGCCAGGCCCTATGCGATTTCGACGAAATGTGCGTTATTTCTCCGTTCATCTGTAGTATGGTAGTAATGCTGAAGTGTGTACAGTAATACAGATTTGGCTGAAGAAGAATTCCGCATCAATACAGTTGGTTCGTTGCGGGTCACACGTGCATTTCTTCCCATGGTGCGCAAGGGGCAGTGGAAGAAAATCACCTTCATAACCTCTATCCTCGGCTCTCTTGAGCTCGCACCTGAATGGGAAGGACTATCAAATTCGTATGCGATATCAAAAGCTGGTCTTAATATGTGAGTTGGTATGAACTCTGCCGATTTGGTCTGACTTTCGTTGACAACGCAGGCTCGCTCGCCTCTGGGGAGCACGTTTGCGTTCTGAAGGCATAACCATCATTCTCATGCATCCCGGTAAATTGAATCATCGTTGTGTATCCTACGTGAAGCTGAGAATGGACCCCAACCATTCAGGCTGGGTTGCCACGGAACTGGCTGAGCCAATCGAACATTGGATGAGCAAGAATCATCCAGAAGTGCCGAGGATTACGCCTGATCAATGTGCTACCGGGGCTGTCCGTGTAATCAAGGAGGCTGGACTTCAAGAGACAGTCCAGTATTACCAGTGGAATGGAAAGATGTTACCTTTGTGATTCTTGTTATGTCTGTTTGATAGACTATTATATGATCCATAGAGATGAATTGCATTAGAGAATATGAATTAGACCGTTCCCAGCCCAATTTACTCTGAATCCAAGTCACTATCGCTGTCTTCGGTATGGAACTGGGGCGTCCTGACAGATTGGGCATTTCCAACTAGAGTCGATGGCAACGCCGGGTCGGCGCCGGTTCAAGTGCGTGCGAATCCAATGTCGTGCTATTGCCCAGTCGATGATATTGCATAATGAAAAGCTGCGGGGATCATTTCGAGGCTTTCGTCAAATCTCAACTTTCAAGGTCGGCTGCGTCAGCGTTACTCAGGTTCGAACTACGCGCTCCCGGGCCCGAGGGCCCCCTTTGAGGCGCTCACATGGTGGCGTCGCTGGCAGCGGTTGCGTCTCATAGTCTCTCGTTTTAACAGTGCCGCTGTATTACTCAATCTTCTGCAACAGGCACTGAAGTTCACCCGAACAATATGTACCATTAAAATTCGCCTATGAATGAAGACCCGCACAACTCGGAGTTGATCATCAACTTGTTGAAGGGAGTTTACCCACAGTCTTATCGAATGGCTCCGGCGCAGCTCTCAATTTTTCCACAGTCCTGACAGACTACGGATGGTTACGTTGTGGCTGCACATCCCCGCAGTGAGAATTCGCCTCTAGCTTGCGTGGCCCTTCGGTAAGTTCTCCGATCGCAGTCGAAATCACAGCGGGCCGACTTCTCTTCTCCCGTTATAAACGTCTCATTCGAAGATATAAAAGCGGTATAATCGAGCAGATCAGCTCACACTCATGGCCGGCTCAGACCCCAAGCTTTATCTATGCCTTTTGGGTGTCGTGCTCATAGCATGGCGATACCTCTTCAACCGTAGACGGACTGAGGCCACATGGGAAAAGATTCCAGGACCCCCTTCGGCTTCCTACTGGTTAGGTGCGCTCATCAACTATTATTCCTTGATTTCGTTGGACCCCTCCTCAAACGTTCTGCAGGAAATATGTCCCGTTTCTCAGCTCGCGACGGAACTGATTTCCAGAGACATGTGTCATTGGACTATGGCCCAGTTTCGAAGATATATGGCCTTTTCAGCGTGGGTACAGTTCTCTGTATATGACCTTGCTACATAGAGCTGAATTCACGTTAATTCGTTTGATTCACCAGGAACCGATCATTAACTTTGCTGATCCCAAAGCACTTCATACAATTCTAATAAAGGAAGAACATATCTTCCAAGAGTCGCAAGCGTTCCTATCGTGCGTGACCACTACTATGAAGTTGTTAGATATAGTTGTGTGACGACTCGGTTTGCATAGAATGAACATGCTCGTATTCGGCCCTGGACTGCTCTCGACAGTCGGTGCGTGACACGATCTCTGGGGAGCATTAGTTTGAGATTCAAGCTTCTGTTTTCATATAGGTGATATGCACCGCAGGCAGCGGAAGCTGCTGAACCCGGCATTCTCGACAAGTCATATGCGGTCTATGCTTCCAATCTTCTATCGTATTGTGCACAAGGTGCGCCACCCTCTCATACCGGGGAGTTTGAATGTATTACTCATTGTCATGGCTTACAAGCTGCGTGATGCTATTTCGACACAAGTGAAAGAAGGACCCCGAGAGGTAGACATCCTGAACTGGATGGGGCGCACTGCTCTGGAGCTTATTGGACAAGGTGGCTTGGGATATTCGTTCGACCCTCTTACTGAAGACGTGCAAAATCAGTACGGAAATGCGCTGAAGGACTTGTTGTAAGTTCTGCGATTCATATCCGTCCTTGCTCACACTTATGTTTGCTGCTCATCAGTCCGAGCATGCAAAAGCTTGGGATTGTATGGCAACTCGTCCCCTTCATCTCCAAGCTTGGCCCTGCACATGTCAGGCGTGCAATGTTAGACATGATCCCATACAAGAAGGCGCATAAAGTCAAAGCTATCGTGGACACTATGAGCCAGAAATCGCAGGGTATTTTCGATGTGAAAGCTACAGCCCTACGCTCTGGCGATGAAGTACTCGCACAACAAGTAGGAGAGGGAAAAGACATAATGAGCATCCTCAGTAAGAACTTAAAGGCATGCTTCAGCTATTCTATGCTCATGTTACTTATTGCAGTGAGGGCAAATGCGACGACCTCGGACGAAGATCGGTTGCCCGACCACGAATTAATTGCCCAGATGTCGTATGTAGAGCTTTCTTTTTTATATTCAGTTCTGGACACTCACCCGAACTTTCCAAAAAGCACGCTGGTCCTTGCCGCAGTAGATACTACGTCCAACGCTCTGTCTCGTATCCTGCAATTGCTAGCGGAGCACCAAGGCGTACAAGAGAAACTGCGCAAGGAGATATTGGACGCAGGTGCCAGTGACAGCTTGACGTACGACGAATTAGATCAGCTGCCGTTCCTTGACAGTGTCTGCCGTGAGACATTGCGAGTGTGCGTCCTTAGTTTTTTCGCGCTCTCCGAGATATTCAATGCACAATTCGCAACAGATATCCGCCAGTCTTTCAGGTGTTCCGCGAGTGCGTATTTGACTAAAGATTTCGCTGCCCTGACTGACAACTTATGCTTCAGGGCAATCAGTGATACCGTTCTCCAGCTGTCTGAGCCGATTGTCGGGACGGATGGCAAATTGATCCACGAGATCCCTATCACGAAGGGTATGAAGGTGGTTGTTGGTATCTTGGGCTGTAACTTGAGCAAGTCACTCTGGGGTGAAGATGCACGCGAGTGGAAGCCTGAGCGTTGGCTCTCCCCTCTTCCCAGTGCGGTTACGAAGAACACAATCCCCGGTGTCTACGCCAACTTGTCAGTGACCCCTCTTCGTCGGATTGAGCAGACTGAATTTACGTTTTACAGAATGTCATTCCTCGGCGGAAAGCGAGGCTGCATGTACGTCTCGGGTGTCTCATACGCTAGCCCCACACTGATGTTGAATTGTACAGTGGATTCAAGTTTTCCGAGATGGAGATGAGTGGGTGCATCATCAGTTGCTTTTGATGTTATGGACGTTAACGCCCTTTTGGTCCAGAGGTCGTATTGTCGGTCCTGCTTTCGAGTTTCAAGTTTGAGCTGACTGACAAACCAATCGAGTGGAACGTTGCTGGCGTGCGGTATCCAACGGTCGGCAAAGTCAGCGACGTCCCTCAGCTGCCACTCCGGGTTGAGTTGCTGAAAGCATAGCTGATTTTGTTGTACTCGGTCGTCCTCGCGATGTGTCTAAGTATATCCAATCTCCTCGTTCCTCCTTTGTCAGCCTGTCTTGTACCAGATTGTTGTATACATTTCTTGAGTCCATCTAGTTTCGTGTCTCTTCTCGCTGTTGCTCAAATGAGGGTCTATGCGAACTTAACTCTGGTTGCATGCCAAGGCTATGATTTACTGCAAATCTTTTGAAACTAGTTAGTGGAGAATGGTTACCACAGCATTATTTCAACTAATGTCTGATAATTTTGAAGGGCTGCCACATATGTACCCTTCAACTTCTGACAGTGCGTATTAGAAGCTCGAGCTATCACCGTAACCTCACAGTCTTCTCCTGAGTGTTCACAGCGAGCCAGGCGACCTCAGCAATAACACCGACTCCGAGCCTCTCCTTGACACCGCCCTCGATGTCAATCACAGCCATGACGTTTAACAAAGACCCATAATAGTCTGCGCCGAGGACACTCTGGTCAAACGCATCATCATAACCATCTGTTGCACGCGAAAGTACAATGAACTCAAGTGAATCCGAGGCACACGTGGAGTTGGGAAGAATTATCTGGCCAATGCGGATATTGGGCGAATCCGTGTGCTGCGACCTGATGGAGAATATGGAATAATGAGGTGATATGTACTTCACATTTTCTCCTTGGGATGACTTCCCAGCAGCACCTTTTGGGTCATCATTTACTTTTTCAACGCAGAGGTATGCTGAACTGGTACAGAAGACGAGCGTGCCTGGCAGTTCGTGGTCGAGTAAAGACATTGACAACATTCCTTGAACACCATTGTAGCGCACGGCCGGCTCTCTTCCGTTACTGAGCCATTCCTTTTGAATAGGATTTCTGACGTTTAGCTGTCGTGCCATTCCATCATCGTCATGTAGTAACCACGCATGAACTAAAGACTGGCTTGCTTCTGGATAGGTGGCTTTGAATCCCACAACCGAGTAAAGGACCGCACCGCACCAGCCCGTCCAGGACCATGAGGGAGTCGCAATGCGAGTATTGATTCGCCGAGTAAGCAGGGTACTTCCGCTGGGCTGCCACAACAGCGCATTCTCAATTTCCGAGACCGGCATACCAAAACAAAATGTGTAGCCAGGATCACCCCTGCCCGTCTCGTAGCCTTTAGAGAAGATGTTCATAATAGCAGTGAACGCGTTAAGAATATCCGATTCATAGCTGAGATGGCGAGTGGTATACTCCTGGACAGCGCGCATATACCGGTCAATGTACGAGTCACTTGAGCCCGGTTTATACCCTGTAGGGAATGATAATGGTCCAGCCAAAGAATATATATGCTGAGTTGCGTATACAGCGTCCTTAGACGTACTTTCTGCCGCTACATCCTCGCACCAAGTATCTCGTCTGCAAGTGAAGAAGACCTGCTCGGGAGTGAACCAGAGTCGACGGCGCGACAGGACATACTCTTGGTATGTCCATCCACGGGTGTTCCAAAAAGACCGAGTTATTGCCTCGTCTAGAGTCGTAAGAGAAACAGCTAGATGAAGACCCTGGATTTTTTCAATATGCTGGTTAAAAGATGAACGACGAGACCTCAGTCCTGGAAGCGATGCTTGGGCGCTCATCCCACCAGCGGCGAACACGGTGAGCAGCGCGTTACTATAAATCTGGTCCATCACCTTGATCTGAGATATCTGGTCATCCAAATCGTCCTGGACAATGCATAATGCATCTACCCAGAGGTATCTCTCCCCTAGCAGCTGGAGTAGGTGGATGGCATCGGCAATTGTACCCGGAAGCTCTGTCCAGTCGACACCTTTATCCTGCTGTCTTTGCATCAAATTTGCCCGGGTCGTCCAGTAGGCGTCGCCTGGTCCGCCCCAGAGATAACTGAGTGCAACGTAGCGGCATTTGTGTGGAGTATTGACCAAACGCATCTGGACGACGTCGATCACCCGCATCCCCTTTGGTAGCACACTCTCCATGTCCCTCCACCAGACTTCCTCGCATTCTGAGCCATGTTCTTCCTCGCATATCCTCATCCACATCTTGACAAGCTCTATTTCCACTCCACTCTGCCGTACACGCCGAGCATGAAAAGCGGGGTCCTGGCGAAGCTTTGAGGCATCCTTGCCTAACAGTCTGATCTGCGGCTGCATATCGGTCCGTGCAGCTATTTGCGCTGAGTAGATGGGAGGCGGACAGGGTTCAGCTTGCACAATGAGGCGACGTGCAGGAGACATAAACAAGGCCTTAAACTTGTTCTTTGGTGGAACATACCCTGCAGGTTCCGCGTACAATGCGCACTCGACACGCGACAAGTCTTCGTTTTGAAAGTCGTCACGATCCAAAAGCCATGCCTGCCGCACACTGTGTGCAATAAGCCGACAGAGACTACACTTGTTTGCAGAGGCGATAACATGAAGGAGGCTGCCAATGGGTATCGCCTTCTTCTCGGGGACGCCCTTGCGTAGGATTTGGCGAAGCTTTAGTGTATTGCATCTTGCACAGAGAATTTTGTCCGATTTGTTTTCAGTTTCGCTACGGTCCAACACGATGTGAGAAGCCCTCTTCCATAAACGACTTAGGAACTGAATAATGAGCGCGAGACCTAGGGAGTGATAAGCAGACAGGCTCACGAACACTTGGTGACCATCTCGACTCCTTGTCTTCCCTCCTCGCAACGAAATACATGCTCACAGATCGCGCAATGACGAGTCCCGGCTGGTCCTATATGTAGCTTGAAGCGAGATTGGAGGGGATAGCAATGGAGGTGGTCTGATCACTACTAGACTAGGTTTCGACTGCAGCAAACGTTAACTGAACAATCTTGATGGCGCTTGTCGCAGATCTAAGTTTGAGTCTATGGACATTACGGCCGCAGACATTGTTTCGTGGCTCACGACCAAGTCGATACTCTCATAACTCTGCTCGATAATCGAGCATCGTAATTTTAATCTCAGACCAAGCTGCTCGGTGGCAGCTCTCTGACTGTCAGAACGCCAATAATCAGGTCAAGGCTTACATCCTCTCCCGGGTTGCAGCCCGCCGGGCACAAAATGCTATAGAACTGCCATTGAAATCAACATTATCTGTACTCATGATAAATAAAAGAAACAGAACACATGGGAAGAAGGTACACTGTAAGACACCTAGGAGATGTCACTATCAGCTCTGATTATCCTATGCCTTCAGCAATTCCACCTCGAGCGGCATCGCAGGCACTCCGCTGTCTTTCCCTGCGGTGGGATATTGCACTGCTGCAACATTCCATTCAATCGGCTTCTTGGCGAGGTTGAATCCGAAACTGGATAGTAGGGTCGATAATACAACCTCTGCATCAGGTAATATCAGTCGCGTGTCCTCAAGAATCTGAGCATGATACTCACTCATTTCCATTTCGGAGAATTTGAATCCACTAGAGACAACATAATGAGCAGCTATGCAAATCAAAATAACTGCTCAACTTACATGCATCCCCGCTTGCCACCAAGGAAAGTCATTCTGTCATATGCACCATATATCAGAGCTTGCGTTCAAAGGACGAAGAAGAGCCACTGACAAGTTTGAGTAGACACCAGGAACGGAATTCTTTGTGACAGTATCTGGCAGCGGAGAGAGCCAACGTTCAGGTTTCCATTCGCGTGCATCTTCTCCCCAGAGTGCCTTGCTTGCATTACAGCCCAGGACGCCCACAATGAGCAATGTGCCTTTTGGGATGGGAATTTCGTTGATCGAGCTACCATCTGTACCAATTATCGGCTCAGATAGGGGTAATACCGTGTCTTGGTATGCTCTGGGAGTACACAATAGATTCGGAGATTAGCGATGAGTCGAAAGACCCCATGAATACTCACTGGCGGAATATGATTGGTGCTGGTGGATAGCTGACAGTGTACCCCATCAATCACATCGAGACCTCATCAAAATAAAAGCAGTCCAAGACTTACACTCGCAGCGTCTCTCTGCAAACACTGTCCAGGATTGGCAGCTGATCCAACTCATCGTAAGACAGCCCTTCACCTGCATTCGCCTCGAGAATTTCCTTCCGCAATTTGTCTTGTACATCCTTACGCTCCGCCAGGATGTGCAGAATACGCGATAATGCATTCGATGTCGTATCAACCGCCGCGAGAACAAGAGTACTGCAGGAAGCTCAACACTTGCAATTACGAGTCAAATGAGTGAACTCACGACATCTGAGCAATGAGTTCATCCTCGGGTAAGCGATCCAATTCCGACGTCATTGCATTTGCCTTGACTGCCATGGTTATATGCTCAATATATTTCTGTCGAATCAAGTGTTTGAAGATACGCACTAAGAAGACTCATGATATCTTTGCCTTCTCCAACTTGTTGCACAAGTGACTCACTACCCTCTCGAATTGCCGCTTTCTTCAGAGTAAAAATTTCCGAAGATTTAGCGCTCATAGTATCTACAATGGTTCGAACCCTCTGGAGTTGGCGAGAAGGAATTAAACTTGTCACTGATCTTCTGAACCAGGCAGGGCCGATATTTGCAACTAAGGGAACAAGATGGATGAAGGTGTTCAGAGGCTGCAAACTTGGGCTATGCAAGAAACATGATGTATGACGATGATAAAAACGGTCGAAAAAGGTAGATATTGCTTACAACAAGTCTTTCAGAGCATTACCGTACTCGTTTTGTACGTCCTCAACAAGAGGGTCAAACGAGTATCCTAGGCCACCTTGTCCAATTAGCTCAAGAGCAGTACGTCCCATCCAATTCAGTATGTCAACTTCTTCAGGCCCATCCTTGGCTTGTGTTGAAATAGCATCTCGAAGCTATGTATACTAATTAGCTACATGGTTGTTCTCGCTGCAGGAAACTAAAACACACCTTATGAACAACGCGATAGAATATAGGTAGCATCAAACGCATGTGGTTAGTGGAGAAGGCTGGATTAAGCAGCTTTCTCTGCTTGCGATGCGCCTCGCCTACATTTTGAAGTCAGTCGACAATGATCAAGCATAACTACGAGTTGGTTTCACATACCAAGTGATGAAAGTAAACCTGGCCCAAATATAATACCATTGGTTCTGAACAAATCATTAACGTCTCAATTTTCGCAACATCAAAGTGTGAAAATATACACAATGAACGAGTGAGGTTCTTGGAAAATATGCTCTTCCTTGAGAATTATAGATTGCAGCGCTTTCGGGTCGGAAACGTACAAAATAGGTTGCTACAACAGCGAGTTGGTATGACAAACCGAGGAGACATGGCAGTTCCCACGTACTCCAAAAAGACCATGTATTTTTGACACTGGTCCATAATCCAATGCCACTCGCCTCTGAAATTCCATTCCATCACGAGCATCAAATTGGCGCATGTTCCCTACAAAGCCGATACAAGTCAGACCTCGTGAACTGTCGTCAAACGCAACAGACATACCCGCCCAGAATGAATCCGAAGGAGGCCCGGGAATCTTGTCTAAAATGCTCTTACTTGCCCTACGGCTAAAAAAGCGCCATGTTACGAAAGTAAGACCCAAGACTACAGCTAGGAGCTTAGGATCTGCCCCATTCATGGCTGGTGCGCGACGATGCAAAAGACCCGGAAAAGACCCATCGGCCAAACCATTATATATTCTTCTCAATCACCGCTTAACGAGTGACTTGTAGGCGGCCCGTGTTATCAGCTGAGATCAAGAATACCGGCACCGAGAAGACACGCATGCTAGAAATCTGAATCAGTCGAAGCTCGCCTTCTTACAGAATCCCGTGAGATCACGTAGCCACGAATTGGCATTTCGTGTGAAGGGTCGTTGAATTCTGGACCAGAGTTCGTTCTCCTGGTAGACAGCCATCAAATAATGACCCCTTGAGTGTTGGAAAGGAAGGTCCTAATTGCGTCTCTCAGCGCGACATAGATGGATTACAATTGCTATCGTAATCGACTGTACTGAATGGTAATCTACCTGTTCAACTTAGAACTGTGTTCAGTAATATGAGCCCTTGTCCAGTAAACGATATAAGAGAGCGTATCTACTGACCTCAGTTGCGCCATACTGCACGTCGCCGTCTAGTGCAGTGTCCTCGACTGAGGCGTCTCGAGTCAGAATCGCATCCGAGTCTATCGTCGCGTCGCGTGTCTTTGGTCACGTGCTACCGTCGCCAATCAATGCGGCTCAAAGTTGAATGAAGCAAAGTTGACAGAACCTGTCCCAGCCGTGGCCCGTAATACAACTTCGATATCGCGCGCTTCTGAAGTCCACCGTCGGTGACGAGCTGTTCGCGGGTTGACATTGTTAATGTGATCTCTAATATCGAGCATATGACTCAAGTGAGTGGCAATGTTAATGGTAAGTTGTGTGCTGTACTATAGAATGCTTCTGATTGTCCGACGGCCGTGGGTATAAGGGCGTTCAGGAATTGAATGACTGAAAACGCTTTATGCGGTGAGAAAATTTACATTATGTTGTGTCATGTGTATTTACGATGGGTCTATTGACTTTGCATCTTGTATAGCACCAGGTCGGAAATAATCGCAAGGCAATACTAGAGCTGTTTCATTGAACTTGGAAAATTTTCGTCCATAGGCTTGCTGCTACTGTAACCCATGCTTAAACAAGCTGCGAAATGCGGGGCGCGCAACAGCGTCCAGAACTGCATAGTACATTTTATTGCCGACTTGAATGTTCGGGCCGGGGACTCAATTGTGGTTACGTGCACATGTCCAAATCCGTGGTTCGTGCGATTGATTCCGGTTCGTATAAAGTCGACGTTTTCAGGACTTATGTCTCTCAGCTAACTGGATATCACTCGTTCACACGTCTAATTTCAACTGCTAGAGACATAGAATTCAGCGGGATCCATTATCATGGCTCTTCTGGAGTTGTGGAGCTCACTCCTTATTCTTGGTACTGTCGCTTTTGCATGGCAGTATCTGGAAATACGGAAGAGTAGGAATGCCTTACGAAACATCTCTGGTCCTCCTCCCGCGTCGTTTCTGAAAGGCATGCTACTGTCTCGATATACGGATCGTATGGAAACTCACCTGACAGAGTAGGTAACATTCCTCAGTATTTCTCCCGCGACGGTACAGATTTTCAGCGACACCTGGCATTTGACTATGCGCCCGTTGCCAAAATATATGGTATGTTTGGCGTAAGTACGTTCTTGGAGTACGGGTTTGTTGCATTTAAATAGCTGCGCTTACAGCGGCCAATGTTGTACGTCTCCGACCCTAAGGCATTGCATGCAATCATGATCAAGGACGAACCCTCATTTCCGGAGCCAGATTCGTTCATTTAGTAATACTATCGATTTTTGGCTGTGTACATTTTGCTGAGTGCCTTTCAGTATGAATCGCTTGCTATTTGGACACGGACTACTTGGGACTTTAGGTCAGAGTTTCTGACTTCACAGTAGGCGCACGCATTGACATAGTATGACCGGCAGGCGACAAACATCGCAGGCAGCGCAAGCTCCTCAATCCGGCATTCTCTATCAACCACATGCGCCATATCATACCCATCTTCTATAACGTAGTACACAAAGTAACTCGCCGTCCTGCTCCTATTTTCAAAGCTAACATACAAATGTAACAGCTTCGAGATGGAATTAAGAAGCAAGTTGCTGGTGGGGCTGAGGAAATCGACGTGATTGATTGGATGGGCCGTACTGCACTTGAATTGATAGGTCAAGGTGGCCTTGGATACTCCTTCGATCCCCTCGTCGAGGACACGTACAACGAGTATGGTCATGCTCTTAAATCATTGATGTATGTGTGCTTCCTTACAAGTTGTCCAATACTGATCGTATCGTTCGTCACACAGTCCGAGCCTAGTCAAACTCCCCATAATACGGCTTATGGCTCCTTATGTTACGAGAGCAGGGCCCGCTGCCTTGAGACGTTTCCTACTCAACTTCGTACCAGATGGCGATATTCAGAGAGCCAAGTACATCGTTGACACTATGGATTTTCAGTCACGCAAAATTTTTGAGAAGAAGAAAGCTGCCCTTCTTCAAGGTGAGGAAGCCGTCTTGCAGCAGGTGGGAGAAGGAAAGGATATCATGAGCATTCTGAGTATGTTCAACCCCCGCCGATGTCCTCCTTGCTGTGCTAATATTATACCAGTGCGAGCAAATGCTTCCACATCCGAGGCTGATAGACTGCCGGAGGACGAGATTATCGCGCAGATGTCGTGCGTGTCTTGCCCGACTTCTCCGTTTCGCATAGTTTACTTTGACGTACAGCACCCTCGTTTTTGCTGCGACAGACACGACCTCAAACACGCTGGCCCGCATCTTACATATCCTGGCAGAGCGTCCTGACATGCAAGATAAACTGCGTGCAGAGGTACTGCAAGCGCATGCTGGGGAATCCTTATCGTATGATGAGCTCGACCAGCTACCCTTGCTTGATGGCGTGTGCCGGGAAACATTGCGACTGCAAGCTAATTTATCTACTACCCGTATCCACATTCCTCGCTGACGCAACTTTCCCCTAGGAATCCTCCCGTTCAGTTCACTTCACGCGTGTAAGTGGTTCTGGCTACGATCGATCCGCACTCTAAAGTGGTTTACTGGTTCAGCGCAAATCGGGATACGATTGTCCCGCTGGCTGAGCCCATCGTAGGAGCCGACGGCAACTTGATTACGCAGATTCCGATGGTCAAGGGAACACAAGTCATCATCGGAATTTTGGGCTGCAACGCGAGTAAAGAACTTTGGGGCGAAGACGCACACGAATGGAAGCCTGAAAGGTGGCTCTCCCCCCTTCCCGGCAAGGTCACAAAGAACACAATTCCTGGCGTCTACGCGAACCTGTAGGTATCAATCTAACTATTTCCCGAGACCTGCTAATACTGTTTCCCAGCATGACTTTCATCGGCGGGAAGAGAGCGTGCATGTATGTCTTTCACAGAACCTGCTGCAGGAACTCATGCTCACCCGTTGACGTAGCGGCTTCAAATTCTCCGAAATGGAAATGAGTAAGTGGACTTCCATCGCAACGCGACTTGAGAAATTCTAACTTATTCCTGCAGAAGTTGTGTTATCGGTGTTGCTGGCCAACTTCACCTTCGAATTGACGGACAAGCCTATTGTGTGGAATGCTGCCGGCGTACGCTATCCCACTGTGGGCAGCGTAAGCAACAAGCCTCAGATGCCGCTGAAGGTGCGATTGTATCAGGGCGCGAAGGCGTGATTATAGCCAGCTCTTAAGCCAAATTCCCATTTCTTTCGTATTGCTCTCTCTGCTTCAGCTTTGTTTGTTTTTGCGCTGTCAACGTCGCTAATAGCGGTACTACTCTCCATAATATGCATATTCAAGCCTACCCTATCTTGTCGAAGCGAACTCCATCGTTTGCAGTAAGGTTGCAGTGTAATCGTCACTCAGCGCAAAACATCAACAATTCGGTGACTACCATGAGATGGCCCAAACTCCGATGAAGCTGTCGTGAGTTGACAAAGTAACACCACAAATACGATAGTCATGTTTAGATCTTCACCGTGTCGGATTCACTGCAAGCATGTCCTCGGACACCATGACAAATCATCTCAATACATCAATGTCTTTGCGAGACGGTGTACGAGCATCTGAAAGCGGTGGTGAGACCATGCATTTAAGATACGAACAAGGCTACTCACTGCAAACTTCCTGCCGTCTTGAGTCTCGGAAATCGCTCCCCCAGCCCCTTCTCCCAGAACTCTAACGTTGGTCGATCCTCTCCCCCCGCAGTCTGATACAGAGCTGGGCTCACCAATAGCTCGAAGCTTAGCACTTTGAATCGCTTGTACGCACTTGCAGACAAATGTCTGTCGATGAGGGCGCACACGTGAGGGTCAAGTAGTACAAAAAGCGACTCGTTCGTCGGGCAATCAGAGTAGTTGGGCATGTATGCTGCAGCGATTCTGATCTCGCGCAGGGCCGAAGGCGAGGTGTCAAGCAGTAGCGAGAAGAGCGCGCCCATCTGTGCATCCCACTCAGACACCAGGTCGAGCGTAAGGATCTCGAGCTTCGTGTTGTGTTTGAATGACACAAGCTCTGTTCACGAGGTCAGGATCGTCTAGGAAATATGCCCGCTTAGATGGGACGTACCGGTAAAATCTGGTGTGACGCCAAAGTAGAAGGTGAGGTGAATAGAGGTGAGTAGCTCTCCCGACGCTTCCAGGAGTTGCTGTATGCGGCGACTGATCAAACCATTTGATGTGTAGAGGTTCTGGAACAAGCCAAATGTGAGCTTTCGTGTCTTCGTGGCGATTCGAGTAGCGTGTAGACAGTCGAAGACATCAGCGGCATCGTCACAGTCGTTCGACGAGAATTGCTCGAGTACAAAATCCTTGGGGGACAGCACGGTGCCCGCTTTGTAGCCTTTCGTTGTGAATGATACCCAGAACAACGTGAGGAGAGACAATCTAGGCAGGGAACAAATCAGCCGCCCAAAGGTGGCGACGGAAGGGAACTTGACATAGCTCATCGTGAGCTTTGTGATGGATGTAAATGTGCTCAGGAAGAGGAACACGTTCGCTGCGTCTGCGTGGACCATCCCGGGCTTCCATTCCGTCGATCCTACATGAACGTCTTCCAGCCGCCGCAACTTGCCAGCCATGGTAACTGCGAAGGGACCGAGCGGCTCCAGCGTGGAGAAATGAACACTCTTGATGACCGTCTTGAGATACTGGTCCCGTTGCAGCATCACACGCATCTCAGCAACCTGCTTCCGGTCACGAATAGCGAGGCTACGGCAGAGGTAGAAGCGACACCGCGGTGTCCAGGACTTGCAAACCCGAGCACATACCCGTAAGGCCGAGGCGTACTCTTTCCCGCCGACAGCCAGAGGATCGACCCACAAATGATCTATCACCCGCTCCCAAACCTCAATGGGAAACGTCTTGGAGAACGGGACGTCAAAGCCGACTTGCTTGTGTAACGCACGCCCTTCCAGGTCGTCGCGATGGCATGACCCTGGAACAATATCAATGATTGAACGAGCTCCTAGCGTGGCGTGCTTACCAGTATCTGCACAGGACGTCTCCTTTGAGCACTGTTGCTGGTCTGGCATATGCGAGGATCAAGAGGGGAAAAAGCTTCAGTCATTTGGTGCGTTATCTCGACCTCCATGGCCCTAGTATGTCCGCGACAACACGTGTTGGGTTCTTGGAAGGACGATACAGTCGTGACAGTGACAGGCCAAGATGAACGTGGGTGTAAGCGGGATTGACATGCCATTTTGATATTGATACAACTTAGTACGGACGCGCATTATTGAAGACTCGATGTCCTCTAGCAAAAGGTGAAATGAGGAGAGCCATCGTTGTACTGCCAACGTTTACCGTAAGTAGTCAAGGGGAGAGAGGAGGGAGATGCAAGCGCTCACCTTGAGACGACCCCGGGTCATACCGGTACCACCTGGTACCACTCGGACTTTCACTTCGTTACTGGCGACGAGTCTAGAGCTCATGATGAAGAATGTCTCAAGAGTCATGGCTCATAATGTTGAAGCTGTACTATGTCAGCGCACGCTCAGTCGTGGGGGGAATACA
>NW_012133524.1:0-4931 GCF_000313525.1 Fibroporia radiculosa | reverse complement strand
CAACGACGAATAGTTAGGAAAGAAAAGGAAACCCCCTCCAGGCTGTAACAGCTGCTGTTGAACTCTTAGACTTTCTGATATATCCTTTGTCTAAATCTTTGCGTATCCATTCTTGGAGCAAATTATCTTCAACCAGGGTGAGATGGTATCCTTTTGCTGACTTGGGGAGTTCCTTGCCTTCCTCTATGTCTATCGCATGATCATAGGGCTTTCTCATAGGCATCCATTCTGAGGCCCTTTTACTAAAGACTTCCAAATAATCTTTGTAATGCTTGGGAACTTGGCCTCCTTTAACATCTTGAACTCTTTCTTTATCTGCAATACTTCTGATTACGGAGATTGTGTTGTAATTCTCCTCTGTGATCTGGACCCAGTTCAATTTGAGTCCTCCTGAATTCTTGATGTTTTCCTGCTTGAGATGTTGGGTCATCCCAATGATAGGCCCACGTAGCACATGGGCGTGCCTCAAGTTGAACTCAACATCCGAAGCATTTGAATCTTACGCCTTCGGGGATGCCTGCGATACCTCAACACGAAATCACCTTCGAGCAAAGCCTGCCCTTCGATATCTTTGAAGCTTCACGATCTCACGACGATCCGATTGGGATCTTTTGGTGGCAGCTTTATTCCAGGGGCTCGACTTCAAAGACAAAACCCCATCATCCGGAGATTGAGACATATGATACAGGGCCGCCGGGTAAACCTTTAGGTCAGTGCGCTCGGGTCGCAACACCAAGACTTGCAACGGTCGGGCCTCTGAGACTAGCAGGTATAGCATGTGAGATGGGAGTTGAAACTGATGGAGGCATTGGACGGGAGTAGGAAGGATATCAGGATCATTTGGCACGGTCAGGGCAGTGGAGGCGGTGACTCAGGAAGTTCAGGCAGGATGAGGGATATTTAAGAGCAGTTTTGCATGGTTTTAACGCAGTACTCGGCCCCTAGTAGCAAGACTTGTGCAGAATCACATCCCCCACTCAGCAGAGCTCAGTCTGGCTTTGAAACTTCTTCAAAGTGTTGCATCTCCCCACGAACTACGACTACGATCCTCTGAACTATGTCTGCAACCTTCCGAACTACGCCTACAACCTTCGAACTATGCCTATGACCTTCAAACCTCGTCCCATACCAGTACACCCCCTCAAGGTACACCTACGCATACAGCTAAGTACTCCAAAGTTCTGTTCTTGCACCCGACCTTCAAATGAGACTCGTGTGTCCACGCTCAAATTGCACTTTGCATTTGAGTCATCGAACTAGTTCCTCTTTTTACCTTCCCTCTGCTTCTATGAAGTCAGAGTGTTTGGATGGTCCGAAACAGCCTTGTGACACCATCCTGAGAAAACATAGTGAAGCTGTTGCCATTTGAGCGAGCTATCAAAACTACAAGCCCTCACCCCCATCAGCTTCCCTGAGAAACAGAAACTCACCCTCTAGTTTGCACCCCCAAGTTAGGGTTAGGTTTCCCAAGGTCGCATCACCGAAAGCATCAGGCAATTCATCTTCATAGAATAAACCAATCTTGTGTGCTTCCTCGTATTGTACTGACACTAAATCATGTTTCTGATTGGTTAATCCACACTTTTCTTTGCACTTAGTCATGTTCCATGTTCATGCAGTCCAATCAATCTCAGGGTTATGTCATCTCAGGTAGCTCATCCCGATTATCATGTCCTTGTTCCCTAGGTCTATTACCAGATATACATGATGACTTTCGTGATCACCAATCTTGATGAATGCTATCACCATAGTATTGATCTTTCCTCCCTTATTAAGAGATCTGTCTGCATTAATCACTGTGAAAGGATGAGGGAGATCCTCCTCAAACAGCTGATTATTGTGAACAAATTCCTTGTTTATGAACATTGAAAACGCTCCTGAATTGACTAGTGCTTCAACCACTACTATTCTGTTTCCTTTCACATTCAATTCCACTGGGACAGTAAACTTGGATTTCACTTTCGACATATTATACATGGTACTTTCTGTTATTGTACTATTTACATGTCCAGAATTGTTTGCACATTGTGAACTGATGAAACTACAGTCTAACTCTAAGGTAGCCTCTAGAGTAGATGTCTGGGAAAACCCGTTATTTCACTTTCTGACTCTATGTCTGAAATATGGGATTTCTCTGCAGTTTTCCTAACTGCCTTGCCCTTTGCTGATTGTGACATTAAAGTGGTTTCTATTACCTTTACGGTTTTTCCTGGCTTCCCTATGGCCCTTGATTTTCTGACTACACAGATTTTCTCTTTGCTATTGTAGTTGCTATCAGATACTTTGATTTCTCTGATCTTTCTGAAGCTAGGCTTTGAGTAATTTATGGTTTGACTGGTTGTGCTTGACCCTGAAAGTTTTCCATCCTTTGTACTGGACTTTGGCGTAGATGTCCTGCTTTGCCATTTAACATTTGGACAGCTCTTGCCCTGATGTCCTTCCTTCCCACACTTGTAACAAACACCCTTCTTTCTGGCTTCAGCAAAAGTCATTACTGATGCTTCCTTTGCTTTTCCCTTCCTTTCCATGCTGTTGACATCCATTGTGTTGGGATCTCATTTTGATCCACCTGATGTATGATGTACCATAGACATAGACTGTTCTTCACCCATGTCTCTGATGATCTCGATAATTAGATTACAGAATAATGACCATTCCTTTGGCCACTTGGTTCTCTGAATACTGGCTAGCACTTGCCTGATTGGCAAGGCTATTCTGTCCTGAATTAGCAAAATGTGCTGTTTGTCACTTTGTTTTACTAATTCTGCAAGACCTCTGTATTCTCCAATGAATTTTGTGGTGTCTCTTATCACGACATTCTTGTACCTCATTTACATCTTCTCAAACCCGGCATTATGGTCCTCCTGAGGGTCCGTTGTGGTGAATGCTCTCCTCAGCTGGTTTAGGAAATCTTAATAACTACCCAATGGCTTGTTCTTCTTGACTCATTGGTAGTAATTGTTTACTACAGCGTGTGCTCTACCTTCAAGCAAGGTCAGCACACCATTTATCTTCTGTCTGTCATCGTCAATCATGTGGTGTGTGAACCACATGGCACATTACTTGACAAACTGCTCAAATGTCTGCTCCTTGGTGTTCTGTGCAAACTTGCTGGGTTGCACCACCTTGAGCCACATTATCTTGTTTCCTCCTGAACTGACTGCTCTTCTGCTTGCTTTTTCATCGACTCTTGCTAGTTTTTCTTGTAACTCATTGATCCTTGCTGCGAATCCCACTTCTTGTACCAATATCTTTTGGTTTGCCTCCTGTAGACTGGTGGCCTGACCAATATTGGTTTCTTCTAATGCCAGCATCCTTTCTTGCAGTGCATTTAACTTTCCTGTTACCTGGGTTAAAACCCCATCCACTTCACTATAGACAATTCCTAGTGACCCATCTAGTAACCATTTTACTTGCACTTTTTCTACATCTGAGAATGACGCTGGTAGTCATTCTGTTACATGTCGCTGAGAAACTCCACTCCTGCCTAATATAAACTCATTGGTTGGTTCGGGATTCATTCTTTAATCAATTTCTTCTTCCTCTGCATGAATTTATTTGTGGACTTGATTTTCTGAATGTTTTGTTCCAGGTGATTGCTTGAATTACTGGTAAATCTGTGTACCACCAACATCTGTTCCAGAAAATGAACAATATCATTCAACATGGAAGATTGGTTCTTTCGACCAATGGAAACTTTCTAAGTGATATCCAATATTGGCCTAAATACTGGGGAATACCTGTCCAACTGACTCTGATCCCCTAGTTGTAACACATGCTTCACAACTCTGCTATATTGTCCCTCTCTGGTGAATCTCTGCCCTATGGGACTATTCCTGAAACTGATGACCCTTTCTGAGAACTGATGAAGCAACCTTCTTATGAGTGGCCCATAGAAGTCACACCCCCTAAGTTCCACTATGTCACAAATTGATGTTAGCCTTGCATATAGAAATAGCAGGCATTTCTTGTCCAGTTCCAACAGCGATGTGCTGAACTCTGCATGGTTGTGTACTAACTCTACCACCCAAATTCTAGCTTCTCTTAACTTTCTCTTGTCAAGGAAAGATGGTGCGTCCTCTCAATGTCTCCTTTGTCATCATGCCTGTCATGCTGGAGCTGTGTTCTACCTTTCGTATGGCTGAGGTCTATACTGTTCTCTTTTGTAAGGTGGTGGCCCTTCTCTTCTGGATTCTGATGATGTTGTTAGTATTGACAACTCTGTCGATACTGCTGTGGATGATGCTGAGTGACTTAATCTGTGCTCAATCAAAGCGCGCCTGTGGAAAACTCCTCATATGACTGTGCCTACTCTTTCTCCTGTTCTTCTATCCTCGACTATGTAGTTGGCATCTTCTAAAGCCTCAATTGCTGTCACTACTTGTTCTACCTCAATTGGACTGTCCCCTCTGTGTTGATCTAAGTATGCTCATAGTTCGTGGGTGATGTTGAACTTGGCGTCAATTCTGGTAAACTCTCTCTCTTTGGTGGAGGTAGGGGTAGTTGGCTGGGGAGTAGTGTTTTGGGGTCCTTGGAATTCTCTGGCAGGGATGGGAATAGGGGCAGGGGAAATGGTTTGAGCTTCTTGATGGTCCTGGTAGGAAACAACAGATGAAGTGGAAGACACTTCACCCCAACTGGGCAAGCCTTTTGATCTAGACTAAACCAAACTCCTCCACTCTGCAAGACTTCTGAGGAAACCTCTGATTGAATCCACAAGACAGTGGTCAATATAGAGGAGACTAGTTATAATGTCACACGAAGACTCGCCATAACTGCCTCCTAGATCCTAAACCTAACCCAATACTACTCACTGGCTAGTGTTACTTGAGTAAAGGGCTTTGATGTAGTTTACTGTAGAGGATGGCTTAGAATAAAGCAAGTGAATGACTATAACTAGTCTGGCCCTAACTGGCACAGACCTACCGGCT
>NW_012133523.1:24868-43807 GCF_000313525.1 Fibroporia radiculosa | reverse complement strand
TCTTGAATAGCTCTGCAGTAATGTCTGGGCTGCCAACTTCACTCATAGTTCAACATATGGAGGTAGATGGATGGCGAAATCAGACAGACAGCACACAGCGAGCCAGAGATTCGTGAATGAAGTGAGAGTGCAGAGAGAATAGAGGTGCTCTAAAGATCGCAAAGTCTACCAGCCGCATCGGATTGATATTAGAGTATGAACCGGATAATACTTCCGGCGCGGATATCGGTTGTACGGATGATGGTGAGCTCTACCCGGCGTAGCGTAAGCAGTCTATCGGATATCTCCACTCAGGCGTCACGCCCGACTACATGCTCGCAGCAGTATCGAGATATCTCTGCGCATTTTCAACATTCAGAACATTAGAAACAGGAGTATATATGCGTGTCGTACCTGACTTAGTTGTGGTGAGGGCTATCGAGGCGCGAGTCTGCTGTCACAATTCCGATGTAGCAGTATCTAGGAACGAATCCGCAAAAAAATGTCTATCACAATTCCAAAGCGCGGTATTGACTTGGATGACTGGTGACTGTGGTGGGCGCAGATGAGCGCTGGATGCAAGATATCCGAATCGGATGATGCGGAATTTGGGCGGAACATCCGAAAGTTGGAAACTCCGCCCTCAGACTCCGCGCCAGGTTCCTGCACGTACGAGGTGGCGCCCACCTCGAGTATTCAGCAGAACGTCGGGCTGTCGATGGTCTGTCGACGCTGAGCGCATGCAGCCCGGATCCGGCCAAGAATGACCCCGGAATGGGTCACCATGGGCAAGTCAGTTCTTGAGGCGATTAGCGTGACTCCCGATTATGAGTGTGTCACGATCGTGACTGACCGCCATCCGACCGCACCTAAATCAGGCACTTCCCGCCGCCATCTGTACTGAACTTGAAGCGGCGGCTGCGAGGGAATAAGGATTATATGTCTGATCGTACTCGCACCCCTTTGATGTACCTGGCGGCTTGCAAGCACCATTCACAAGCTAATTATGTCTGTGACTGGCCACCATGGCAGCTGTGATCGGTGTAACGTCGGGCTCCGCTGGGCGGTATTTCCATTTCCCAAATGACCATTTCATGTTAATCCACTCTGATAGTAGGGTGAACACGGTCGCTACCTCTCTGATAATTTTGTAATCGAAAGTCAAGCTACATCGTGTTAGGGCACTGCTCATTTGTAGAATAAACGCCGTGAATCATGTTGACACACAGGTGATCTACATCCGCAATTTTGATTTCAGTTCAAACTGCAAAACAGCTCATCAAACCTTGCACTGCGTCGCATGACTTCTAACATCGAGAATGACACGTCGCAGGACAAAAAGCGCATGACAAGCAAGGTTGTTCAGGATGAATCCTGAATGTATGTGCGATGGACCCGTCAAGTCACTCCGCATCTTGACGTTCAATATCAGTTACATCCGCCAATCCTCTGTCATCCGAGAGTTCCGGATAAGCACGCCATGTTGCTTTATTTTCGACATTCTAAATTAACCATCGCATCATGAGCTGCCGACTTATGAGCGTACATGCCATTGCGGCGCTCACCGACATATCCATGACTCCCGCTCCATTTCTCGCAACCATCTTCTCGCATTCCGGTACCAAAATCTGTGCGAAGTTAGCGGAGATCCTGGGACTCAACAAAGAGTGGCACACCATATCATGCTGCACAATTTCCTTTTCCGACTTCCATTTCTGCATTCTATCGCTACTTTGCGCTGAGGAGGTAGGAGTGGACGCGCATGCGATGGATTGAGAAGTCAGCGCCGCAGTAGGTCGAGCTGGGGCACATCTATCAAAGGCGGAAAAGTCCAGTGAGAGTGGCCTCTGCAATTGAGATCGAATGAGTTCGCGATAGTTGAGCCTGCCAATCAGGAGTGTTAAATCACATGATAAATACAATAACATCAAGGACTACACGCACGATGCGACAAGCGAGATCAGGTAGTCTGTATAAAAATCACATAAGTGCAGAAATATCCGAGAAGCGTAAATCGTACAATTAGCGATTTGGATGTAGAAGGGGACATATAAAAGTGTCCTAGGGCTTGCGACGAACTACAATTTTTTTGAGTAACTACACCTCCGGACTCCAGAGAACTTACGGTAACAAGACATGTAAAGGACATGAGTCTACAGTTACAACTCGAGTTAGGAGAGCATCTTGAACAGCCAGCAAAAATACTAACGTAGGGATGAGAGCTGGAGATGACTCGGCATGTTAGTCCTGAATTATTCCATTATTCAAAGATTGAAGGGATGTACCCGTATTTATCGTATACAATATCAGCAAATTTATCAATGAATCCGTCCTATCGACGGCCGCTGTTAGGAATCGTCACAAACGGGAGCTGAATTTCCTACCTTCGCAACCCAGTGCGCGAACTATTCAAGCAGAGGCACAGCATAACGACAAGGACTATGTCCAGCAGTGTGCCAACGGAATATGTGATTTCATAAAACACCTATTGGCACGGCCGTATGCACCACTCGCCAAGCGTTGAAAGTCATAAGCCAACACACCTTGAGTTTGAACAAATCGGTTTGGTTTGGGGAGACAAACCTACGTGTGAACCGTCAGCATGATGAACAAATATTCGTGAGAGGATGCATCAAGCTTACATCTTAACCGATGTTGCTGGGGAAGAATTCAACAAATGTAAACTTGGATCCGTAGTTGTAACGCCAACACATACCGATACTGAGTGCTAAACGGCGCGAATTTTGTTCATCCTCTTTGCGAGAAAAGAAAGCAAACGACGTACCAAAGTTACCTATTGATACGAAAACCTAGAATAACGTGAGCTCGTCTTGATTGATGTGTCATACATCAAACACGCACTACGAGACACAACGGGGCCAAACGCCATCCATCCAGTTCTCCCCTGGCTTTATAGACTATAGAAAAAAGCATGAGCAGCGGTAGCATACCATAATTGGTAGAACGCTAACATCTCCGGAGACGATTCGAAAACGTGCTAAAGCACTGTCAGCTGCCATTCTCAATGAAAACCTAAGGGAAACGTACATTCTGACAATAGTGATCACAAGACCCTGCCCGAGGCATTTTTGTGAATTTATGCGTCGAGATCTTAAATTAATTTCATGGACGAACCATTTCGACTCCTAGCAGCTAACCGGAGACTGTGAGCGGCAACGCCTCAAACACAAGCTGAAGACGCACACAAACACTCCTGAATCGTTGTTAGAGGATGATGAAGCCAGAGAACGCATATACGCACCATGGAACCCTCAGCAGACCATATGGATTGAAAAAGTTCGTGATAGTGAAATAATACAGGGCGTGCAAGTCGGTCGCCAGGCAAAAACTGCACAACAACCTAAGTAAAGCACGTGTTATGGCAAATCACGCTTTTTGTGCGGAAAATCCCCACCAGAGGAGAAAAATCTAGGATGTGTAGGTTTTATGTGAATAGGGTGGTTCTGCAGAGGGATACAGGGCCTACAGTCACTCTGAATATGTTCGAGTCTGTGACGGGTCGCCGAAAATACTTCCACGCCATCAGGCAAAGAGCGCCGTACGATCTACGAACATACACCCACACAGTCAACATCGGCATCGTCCATCGTGTGTCAATCAATTTACATCGCCTGGAAGACCACACCGACCAACAAGGCGCCGATAGAGGCGTCGAAGATCTTCGCAGAGATCAACGGGCTGCTGACCTGGCTCATATTCCATGGGCTGTATGCGCAGGAAGGGCCGAGAAGACGGGACGAGGGCGTGGGTTGCGTTCAAGGAGCGTCTGCTTCACCCCTTCTCGCCTGCAAGACTGCACAACGTGCACGAGCAGACGCCAGATCTGACGTGCGGGAGCAGACGGTGGGAGGCAGCGCGGGCCCACCGTCATATTTGGCGCTCCCGCGCGGACGAGTCTCGCGGATCGAGGGCCGCATTCCCTATGTTGCGCTTTCTTCTAACAGCGTCTTCGGAAAGCGGGGCCTGGATACCTCACCTCCTGTGGTAGTGGTCAGATAGGGCAAAAACGGTGCTGTAAATCTCACGTTACCGGCGCGCAGAGGCTGATGGAAATAAGCGTGACTTAACCTTGCGACTCGCTGAGCAGAAAATCGAAGGCTGGGAATTTAAGCTTCTGGTTGTCACCAAGTTCGAGAGGCGGTGCGTATTGGGTCGAGCACAGGACCCACAAGCGTTTCGTGTAGATGTCGAATAATAATGGAAGGGAGCAAGCACGATCAGATGCATCCCAGAATGGCAGGTGCTCAGGTTCGTGCCGTTGTGGAATCCTCCTGTTGCAAAAAATTATAACCCCAACCGTGTCAGCTGAGACCGAATAACCTCAGAATCCAAACACCAACAGCCGATACTTCTCAAAAGTAATATTCAAGCATCGTCATTAACTAAGTACAACGTCCGTGAGCTTCCGACAGTGATATAGCATGCGGAATAGCAATAGGAACGAGTCCATGAGTCCGTGAAGGTCACACCGCCACCACTACCTCTCCGTCCTCACAATGCAAGTGTTAAAGATACAGCAGATGTTGAGTAACGTATACGCGCGTTATACTCAGCAAACGAGGGCACCAACAATCACCGCTGCCACAGCAGACAGCAGCACGAAGTTGGGTATGCGGTCGGTGCGCAAGGCACCGCTGCTCGTGCGATCGGTGTTCGGGACATCGGTCGCGCTCACCGAGGCAGGTGCAGAGCCGATAGTAGGACTTGGCGCCGCAGCGACTGCCCCGTTCATTGCAAGCGCAGTAGAAGACAGCGTTGCGAAACCGACGGAGGGCGGATTGTAGCGGAAGACCGAGTAGACGTTTTTCTGACCAAAGATGACTTAACTACCACGTAACAGTATGTGCAAAAATAACATACAAGGAATGTGTCGCCGACAATCCACGCAGGTGCGGTTGTGCCCGAGTTGTCGAGCTCGAAAACTGCTCCGACACACGTGGTAGGGTCGTTCTGAAGGGGCTGGAACTGGAAGTCGGCAGGTGAGACGGGCCATGCGTTCGAGCTCGAGCCGAATTTAAATGTCAGCTCCACTTGAGTATCGCAGGCTATGGGTAGGAGTGAATATACAATTTAAGATGATAAAGGTGTCAGGCAGCGCACGGTATGTGTAGTAACCTTCCATGTCACCGGTTCCTGCCTGACTGCCGGGGATTTGGGCATAGATCTCGGAAACGACGTCTGCCGGGCCACCAATGAGCGTGGTACCTGTATCAATAGCTGCATACGATGCCGAGCCCGACTCCAGGGTGACGGATTTGCCCTGGGAGGTGATGGCTGCAATAAGGTCGTTCATTAACCTGAGCCAGCCCCAAATTAGGCGTCGTCAATGAACAAACTCACCAGCGATCTCCTGAATCCAGTAGCCGATCTGTCCAGATGGGATATCCTGAAAGTCGACACTGCCTGTGAACAAACTCGAGTTCATCGCACCCAGCGTGAACGTTCCTCCAGGTTCAAGTTCCTGTGCGCGGGAGTCGTTGTTGTACCGTGTCAACTGGAAGGAGAATAATTGTTCCGTGAGTGTACCATTGCTCTCTGCCAGGGATTCCCAAAAGGGCGTTGCACCGGAAGACGCGATCTGTTGGTATGCCATGCCCATCAAACCGGAAACAGGAGCGCTGAGCACGTCACTCGACACTTCATCGACTACGGCAAAGGTCTGAGACATGACCTCGAAACCAGCCATCTGCACAGTATCTTGTCCGAGAGTGCCAGCCGCTTCTCCTGAATCGTAAGTGATCTGGAACGGCGTGCCGGACGACTTGAAGGATGACGATGACGACGGCTTAAACATGTTGATACCCGCAGGAATACTGCTGGTGCCGTTGCCCTGCGAGGCCAACCAGAGGTCGCTGCACGCATACGCGAGGTGAGAGGTATCAGCGGCCGCAAGCCAAGAAGTACGTACGAAGATCCTGTGTCCAAAATGACATCAAACGAGACCGGTGGCGTACCCACGGCTATTGAGCCAAAGAAGCTGTGTGAACATAGGTGAGACATGCCATCGACCGGTCAAAACGACTGCTCACGTCGAGTCCGCGCCCTGGTTAGTAAGTCTGGACAACAACGGTAAGACAATGGGCATCACAGATGTAAGCAGTGGCTCACGCGTTCATTCCACTTGTGCGTTTGCGATTCTTGGCGTGACCAATCCCGTACTTTTGCTCCACTGCCAACTTGCGAGCCCTCAACGACGCCGCTTGACCCTCCGTACCGCGTGACGAAACCGACCTACGCGACAAACTGATCGACTTTCCGGGGACGACGTTGATGGAGGGGACGGGCGCAGCAAAGGCCTCGGGGACAACAGAGAGCAGACATGTGACTGCAACGGAGAAGGGGAGAAGGAGCATTATGACGGAGGTTGAAGAGAAAAAAAGGCACAGAGCGAGTAATATTAAATAAGAGTTGAGCGACTTTGGAGCGCGAAAGATGGACCTGGAGTAAAAGGACGAGAGCTGCGCACTGCGCGTCCGAACGGGCGAAGTCGGATTACAGATGGAGCGTGTAAATCGTCACCCCGCGCTGCGGATCTGTACGGCAGACGGCCGAGGACAAACAAGCCAGCTGCCTGGGCAGAAAAGGTGGCAAAGGGAAGGGGAAAGCTGTGGATAGCGGGAGGAGGCAGAGCAGAAAAGGCTGGATGACCCGCCTGACAAGCGAGAGCCGCAGCACAGCGACCGTTGCCAGTCCCCCGCATAGGCCCGGCATCTCGGCCTTTGCCCAGATTTGGCAACTCCCCTGCATTGCTTTTCAGACCGCGCAGTCGCTTCCGATTCCTGTGCACTGCCCTGCCGAGAGCCTACCGTGCATCTGGGAACAAAATGACACCAGCGAGACCTCGTCACAGCGCAGGCAAAACCTACAGCGCAAAATTCATGCAGTCGAATTGTAGACCCAACAGGCGAATGACTGATTGAATCCGAGCCGACGCACAGTATGGTGGCACAATCACTCGAAGCTGTGGCCAGCGCGCAACGATCTGATTGAGATCTTTCTTCTTGCTGTCAAGGCACACTGCCATTTCAATAATTGTGAACGCGATGCGCACGCTGCGGACCTTCCACAGGTAATGGGACACACATAGGCCACTACTGTCCGCCTCGCCAAATACATACCACATACCTATGTACATTTACGAGTCTGTACATGCAATAGATTTCGACAATGTTGTCCGAGATCCTTATCGGAAAGTGACACGAATTAATAATCAGGCTGGGGTCAGTCGAACGGATAAGCGCCGACAGCGTTTGGATCGTCGACATCAACAACTATCTTCGAGTGCACACCGGAGCCACATGGAAAACATGAAAGAAAATGCAGGATTGATCCCCTTCCACTACAAAGGCGAGACTTACCACACATGGTACAAAATCGTTGGAGATCTCCATTCCGGCGCGACCCCACTCGTCACTCTCCATGGTGGTCCTGGGGTATCTCACCATTACATGCTCCCGCATACCGACCTAGTAGCTCTGCACAAGATCCCAGTCATCTTCTATGACCAGATCGGCATAGGTGCGTCGACGCATCTCCGCAATAAGCCAGCTGAGTTCTGGACGCCCGAGCTATGGATGGATGAGCTCGAGAATCTCCTGGCATACCTCGGGATCCAGGATGCCTTCGATATCGTCGGAAACTCATGGGGAGGCATGCTCGGTGGGCAGTTCGCTGGCGTCCGACGCCCGCCAGGCCTCAAGCACCTGGTTGTCGCGAATGCGGGAGCATCCATGGAGTTGTGGCAGATTGGTACCAAACAGCTGCTCGAGAGGCTAGAGCCGGAGGAGGTAAGAGAGACGATCAAAAAGCATGAACGAGAGGGGACTGCGGGCAGCGAGGAGTGGCGGAAGGCGATGGAAGTGTACAACCGAAAGCACATTTGCAAGGTAGTGCCGTGGCCAGAGGAACTTTTGATGTCTTTCGCATCTGGGGACGAGGACCCCACTGTCTACGCCACCACGTATGACTTTATCTTCGATTCTGACGAATTCGCTTAGGTTGCTGACTGTAATGTCCTTAGAATTGGTCCCTCCGAATTCAACATAGTCGGTACCTTCAAACACTGGTCTATCGTCGACGTAGTCGGGAATATCACAGTTCCAACGCTCCTGATAAACGCACGTGACGATTCCGCCCAGGACATAGGATTGATCCCGTTTTTCGAGAAGGTTGCGCGCGTCAAGTGGATACAGTTTGCCCATAGTTCACATACCCCCTTGTTTGAAGAGAGGGAAAGATACATGGAGATTCTAGGCAATTTCCTGACGAAGACGGTTTAGGGACGGGCAGCACGTCTGCTTGTGAATTTGCGAAGATTCGTAAATCTTTCGCACGTTTTTATAGCGTAGGATAGGGAACCTCACCCGTCGCTTCTCGTGAATTAATTACTGTAGACTGACGAGAGATCCTTGCATCTTGAAACAATGTTCGGACTGTGTCGGACCTCTGAGTAAGCAGGTTTTACAGTTCACTCGAAGGGATGCGCCTTATTCGTGGGGAGGAGGGGGAACTAGTAGTCATCGAGCACCAAGATCCCGATAGGAGGGGCGGATCGGGCGCCGCGGGAGGTCGTGCCCAGGATGCGGGATGGGGATAGCGGGACAAGGTCGTAGACCCGTTCCGAGGCAACAAATACGCCCATTCTCTAACGAAATCATCAAGTCAAATTCAGGATATTAGGACGCCATTAGACCTCTCGTCTATAAGCGCGAGCTTGGCTCGTTTCAGTATATGGATCTTAGAAGACTTGCCAGTCGGATTACCACCTAAGGAGCCCTCGCCACAGGTTGCATCTTCATCCCGGGTAGGCGCTCTAATAGAGGACTGCGCTATCTCGTCCTCTGCCGTCTCTCTTGATTCATCCTTACCGTACGAAGATTCATTGGGCCATTTATACCACCATGCAGACAACACGTTCCTAATCTTCATCGTGTGCTGAACGTCATGATACACCTTGATGTGATCCACAGCGGACAATGCAGCGGCCCTGTACATGCCACTGTCGCTAGTAACAGTGCCTCCATAGGCGGTTGAACCGCTCTCGGGAGCATGCCCTGGCTGATGAGCGTCCCTTGAAGATATTCTAGTTCTGTGAACTGGAGCCGCATGGAACGATAGAGAGATTGGGCCCAAGGTGCACGCTTCACGAAGTGACAAGAGGAACCACCAGAAGTCCAACAGGGCATCGTGTGTCCAGTTAATTTCATCTATTGTTGAAGAATTTACATGGTCCACCTTCCGCGATGGGCCACTGGGTAATACAACAAGTCCCTTGAATACGCCCGAATGCGACCGTTCTTGAGATCCAGGGTCCGACGCTAGCATTGTTGCCGGAGTGCATCCATCCCATAACAATCTGCCTCGCACTGGAACAATCCAGGAGCCCCTAATAAAAGGGTCGCACAGGAAGTCAGTAACTGTCTGCGCTGAATGCGGTGGTATGGGAATATGCTTTGGAATTTTGTACAGCATGGGCGGCGGGTTTAGGAGACATGATCCGTGAGCATCAGAAGGAGAAGAATGAAAGTGAGGCTGTAAGGATGCAAGGCAGCGTCAGTCTGGCTGTGCGCATAGGACATGAATCATAACATACCTCAGGTATCACTTTGTAAAGCGACGTAGCATCGCAACGAGGGCGTTTCCTCGCAGGTTCACCATCTATGGGAGCTTCATTAGCACTTCGCCCATGAACCTTGCCTACAATAAGTTCGCCTCGGGTCGCAAACGTAGTGTCTACAGCTGCATTTATATGTTGGGGGGAATGCTGAGGTTCCAGAATGCACCTCTTCGTGAGTTCGACATCACAATGTTTAAAGCCATGAGGAGAGTGCCTAGGCTCCACGGTCATACTTCGCGTAAGGACAATGTCGGTATGTTCAAAATCCTCGAGATCCTTTAATTCGAAGGTGTCTGAACCAGTCTCAAGGAGTGTCTCATAGAGATCATCGGCCCAGTCTCTGAGCATAGCCGACTTTGCCAAGGTAGACAAGTTTTCAGGATGCAGTAGCTTGGGTGGCTCCTGAGAAAAGACGTGAGCGTTTCTCTGATTGTCTGATGGAAATATCAGCATGGTATATACGGGATGCAGACCGACATACCAAAGCTGCTTAGGTCGAATGGGTCGTCTGGTGTAAACCAATCAACTCCACCTGAGGCGGTCCTTGTTAACCGAATCCCATTGCTAGCAATATATTGTGAAGATAGTGCTGCTGAATCTTGGTAATCGAAATGATGTACTGTCACTTGCTCACAACCCTGCCCCATGCCAAACGGTGATCCAAGAAGGCTATACGATGGGAGTACTCCAACGAATGACCCAGGGACAGCTTGTGCATGCTGCGTAGAATGGGATTCGTCATGACGAAGGGATTCCCAAAAAATATGATCAAGATCAGTATGCTCGAATTCGTCCAGGTCTTGCGTGGCGACAACGCTAGTTCTGTCTGACGCATCTGTCGCATAGTCCCATTCCCTCAAATCATTACGCTCATCAGAACTTCCGAGATGCTTGTTTATGTCGCTCAGTTTGGGCACACCTTGGCTATAGACGTAGCATGGACCTCGAACGTCTGGCTCATAATTGTTGAGTATATGCGCGTAAGTCATACCTCCATAGCGCACCAAATGTTATCTCTGAAGAAATTGTCGCTGGTTGGTGCCATATTTCGCCCTGGGAAGCAGTCGAAACCAGGTTGGAACCTAGCTGCAGTATGTCTTGCGATGACCCAGGCCAACTGGGCTCCGCGTGAGTAAAGTAATGAACCACGATGTCGCTCTCGGCGTTGTGTCCTAGCAGAACGTTCATGCTTATGCATAGCAAAGCTCGCAAGGAAATGAACAGTAGTTGTAATTGGCGGTCAGTTAAAGGAACTTGAGAAAGCGACCTACTTGTCACGTGTATTCAAGCAAATTCGCTGAGCGCCCGTCCTCTGGCTTTTAACACCAGTTCAGGCCTGAAGACATCCGTCTCGCCCATACCGTCACCACGCGAACATGACACGAAGCAAAGTTCGTCTCTTTTATCTCTTATTAAAAATCTCAACTATAAGTTTTCAATAGAAAGCAGGCCGCCGCGGTCGGGGAAGGGGAAACGCGCCTGCAACCTCCGGCGATCGAGGTGCAGATGGCTGGAGGACGGATGTGGTAGAAACGGTCGACATGCACAACGAGCGTTTCGAGAAATATTACAAGGCGCAGAACATTGTGCGGGATGAAGAGTGGGAATCATTCATGCAGTCGTTGAGAGATCCCCTTCCCACCACGTTCCGGGTAGCCGGAAGCCGACAGTACGCTCAAATCAGCGCATATATGCGTGATACAATTCACTGACATGACCTGACTATTGACGCACAGAGCTGCTCGCTTGTTGAATGACACTATCGAGGATACCTACGTTCCTCAGCTTGCTGATGTTGTCTTTGAAGGGGAAGCTGTTTCTCCTCCTAAACAAATTCCATGGTATGTTTTACATTTTGGAGTTTGTAGAATTTATTTCATAGATCCCCAGGTATCCAGAAGGTCTCGCATGGCAGTTTGACGTCTCAAAAAAGGTGTTGCGCAAATCTCCCGAATTCAAAAAGTTTCATTCGTTTCTTGTCTTCGAGACCGAGGTGGTAAGTCGGTCCATAATCTCTTGAAACCAGTTCCCTCAATGATCATCATTACAAGGGTAATGTATCTCGCCAGGAAGCTGTAAGCATGCTGCCACCACTATTCCTAGAAGTTGAACCTCATCATCGAGTGCGTGTTCTGGTGTTGAGTCCGTGGTTTGTAGGGCTAATTTTGACGGCAAGGTTATGGACATGTGTGCCGCTCCAGGATCAAAGGTAAGGGGCCCCTCCTTTGTTTTTCATTGCGCTCATCGACAAAGACCGCACAACTTCTGGAAGCTCTTCATGCACATGACACCGCGACAGCCTCCTCATATCCAACTGGGCTGCTGATAGCAAACGACAGCGATCATAAACGTACCCACCTTCTCATTCATCAATCTGCCCGTCTCCCGTCTCCCGCACTCATGGTCACGAATCACGATGCATCAATTTACCCCGCCATCAAGATTCCATCCGAGCAAGTTATCTTTCCTTCGGACACGAAGCCGCGCGTGGCCGCCAAAAAGCAATATCAGCTTCTGTTTGATCGTATCCTATGCGACGTCCCATGTAGCGGCGATGGAACTATCAGAAAGAACCCGGGAATATGGAAGCATTGGCAACCAATGGATGGGAACGGTTTACACAGGTCTGTTATCTTTATCTAAAATTTTGTAATACTGGACTGTCTCATCCCATACAGTTTGCAGGTTCGAATACTCCAGCGGGCGATGCGTATGCTGAAGAAAGGTGGCCGTATTGTGTATTCGACATGTTCTCTCAATCCTGTGGAGAATGAGGCGGTCGTAGCGGCTGCTCTGAGATCAATTCCCGGTTCGTGTTTATGTCTGACCGTGAACATTCGAGGAGTTGTGAACCAATGTCCTTTGATATCAAGATTTTGAATTGCTCGATATGTCGAATCACCTATCAGGGCTCATTCATCGCCCTGGTATAACCTCGTGGATACCGACTGTAGATCGTGCGATCAAAACTGATTTCGCTACATTTGCGGACTATCTGCAGTCACTACCAGAAGATAAGCGTGCTGAGAGCAAGATGATCGAGTCGCACTGGCCGCCCCCGGCGAATGAAGTGGATAATCTGAATCTTACTCGTTGGTGCGCCTATAATTGGTTTTTCACAGACTGGGGATTGATAAATAGAGCATCTTGTAGTATACGAATATATCCTCATTTACAGAATACTGGTGGATTCTTCATTGCGGTGTTGCAAAAGGCACGTGCGATCGTTGCCCTTCAGACTGCTGTAAGCCAAACATCACAGAAGTAAGATTTGGGATGTTTAGCTAGGTGGTTTTTGTTAACAGATTTTAGGGATGGCAAAAGACATGCAGAGGAGGTTGACGACCTCGACACTTCAGACGCGAAGAAGGCCAAAATTGCGGAGGAGCAACATGTCTCTTTAAAAGACGATATAATTATACAACGAATCGGAATTGATGAGGACGATGAAGTTGATACGACTGAGGCAAACGGTCCTATATCTGCTATGGATGTCGACCAGAAGCTGGAGATCGCATCTGAGGTCTCCCCTGACCAGTTCAAGCAACAGCAAAGTCGCAAGGGAAAGGGCAAGTCCTCAGAGGGCGGGACGCACTTCAAAGAGAACCCGTACACATTCGTCGCGCCAGATGACCCCATTATCCAAACTTGCATGTAAGATCACGATACGTGTCCCTTCGTTTACTGAAACTTGCGTAAAGATCCAAGCTTCACCTCAAGCCCGACTTCCCCGCGTCTAACATGCTTGTTCGTAACCCTGCAGGCGATCCGGTCCGCTCGCTCTACATGACTAACGATATCGTCAAACACATCGTAATGCACAACGACTTCGCCCGAATGCGACTCATGACTTGTGGTACGAAGGTGTTCGCAAAGCAGGAAGGAGCCGAAGCGAAGAGAGAAGGTGCGGAGATGCAGTTCCGCGTGCTCAGCGAGGGCTTGCCCGTTGTTCTGCCGTATATCGATCCCCAAGCGGTACTTCCAGCGGATGTCACAGCGCTGAAGACATTCATGCAGGCATACTATCCGTTATGCTCTAGTTTTGGTGACCCGTTCAGATCCCTCATCGAGTCGAAAGGTCAGTTATATTACAACATCGTGTCGTATCCGTATCTCATCAAACTTAGCCCCCGGCAGCTATATAGTCCGCTTCGAACCGGGGCAGGCAGCAGGTGCAACGTGAGGGTGTTCTCATAACACCCTATCACCATTTTATTGACTATTAACCAAAATTTAGATTAGTACACGATCTCGTTTTGCCCATTTGGAAGTCCACTGTGTCCGCCACCTTGATGCTCGACAAGAAAGCAAAGAGGTGCTCTTCTACTACACAATTATTCTTGGTTGCTCATCATTATGCAGTGCTCTCAGCTTGAGATTATGCGGAGAAGATATCACGACAGCTGCTCGAGATGCGGCTAAGAAAAAGCAACAGGAGCAGAGACCCACACCCACGGAAACATCTGCTCTCGATGGTAACACTGAAACTGAAGGGTAACCCCTCCCTCACATGCGTTGACCAATATTCTATGGCACCGCCAACTTAGAAGATAGCATCCTCACCGACGCCGCAGACATCAAAATGTAATCTACGACCACAGCGGAGATAGAAATTAAAGCGAACTTGCAGTACATATAATACAACGAATATACAATGCGTCTTCCATGCTCGGTCTCTATGCAAAAGTACAAATCATGTTCTCTCGCCGCGCAACCGACGAGCCAATGCTAGGTCTTTAGGCTGGATGGTGACTCGCTTCGCGTGAATGGCAGCAAGGTTAGTGTCTTCGAAAAGCGAGACAAGATATGCTTCTGCCGCTTCTTGAAGAGCCATAACCGCAGACGATTGGAAACGCAGGTCCGTCTACGAACGGAAATAAGCAAATCGAGGTGACCAGAATAGAATAACGCAGATGCCCACCTTAAAATCTTGAGCGATTTCACGGACTAGCCGTTGGAACGGCAATTTACGGATAAGGAGTTCAGTCGATTTCTGATACCGGCGAATTTCACGCAGGGCAACAGTTCCAGGGCGGAAACGATGAGGCTTCTTCACACCGCCAGTCGTAGTCTAGAGACACGGCTGAGAATGTTATTCTTGGTAATCACAAGACGAACTTACTGCTGCTGCTGTCTTGCGTGCAGACTTTGCAGCGAGCTGCTTACGAGGTGCCTTACCTAGAACGAAAGGATGAGTCTATATACTCAACCTACTCGTGGATGGACTGCTTGGCACTTACCACCTGTAGACTTGCGAGCGGTTTGCTTAGTGCGGGCCATTGTGCGAAAAACAAAGTATGACTGGGCTAATTGATGAAAGGGTGCGGGCGGCGACGAGGGACCGGCGAAGTATGTGAGTACGGTGGCCAAACGTAGGGCGGCTACTTATATACGCGAGCGCTTTGACGCGACGCGATGGCTCACGTGCCGCGAATCACAATTCAACACAATAAGGTTTGCATCACGTGCGCGTTTAGGCGAGCCACAGACGCGTTGTATAAGTACTCAGGCTAAACGCCTTCAACCACCCACTTGCATTCTGCATAACTGCCTATCTCAGCTCCCTTACATCCTCTCAATCTTCAACAAACTTCAAACTCCCTAACAAGTCTCATAAAAAATGTCTGGCCGTGGAAAAGGTGGAAAGGTAAAGAATATCCCCTGCGAAAAGTTGAGTGCGTATTTACCAAATACGCGCTGTAGGGTCTCGGAAAAGGTGGTGCTAAGCGTCACCGTAAGATCCTTCGCGACAACATTCAGGGTGCGTCTTTTGATCTTAAATGAACTTTCTTCGACTGAAGTCATTCTCTGTCAGGTATCACTAAACCCGCTATTCGTCGATTGGCCCGTCGTGGTGGTGTAAAGCGTATCTCCGGTCTCATTTATGAAGAGACCCGTGGTGTTCTCAAGATCTTCCTCGAAAATGTGCGCGTGCTTTGTCCATTGTTCAACTATTGCTCACTGAATGCCCTATATAGGTCATCCGTGATTCAGTAACATATACTGAACACGCCAAGCGGAAAACTGTCACCGCTCTTGATGTAGTTTATGCTCTAAAGCGATCAGGGAGGACCCTATATGGTTTCGGTGCATAGACGCATTATCCTCTGCTATTATTGTATTATTGTATCAATTTAATGTAGTGTATTTATTTCTTTGTGCGCAATTTACGAGATTTTAAATTGTATCTTGTCGGGGACTTGATTTGGTGGCAGAATATGGGTACTGCTCCAGTGCATTCTTTCTGCTTACATCTTAGGACGAGGAATCTTTTTTGTTATTCGAGGATTTCATGGTCCTCAATACTACAATACGTACGCATCGCGTCATGTATGTACATTTCACTAGTATGTTGTCGCCATCGCAGTTCTTCCCCCTACATCAATCACACCACATCTGGCATAGTACCTCGCAAGAGCTAGACGTACAGTCTGCAATCGTTGAAGCGCAGCTGCCTCCTCACCGCTTTTGGTAGTTCTTGCAAGCACTGTCAAGTAATCAGCCTTGGAGCCTTGTCCTGATCGTATACAGATCTCCTCGAGCTTGTGCAGGAGCAGACACGCGTCCTGAGACGAGAATAACATGGTCTCGCCTAAAGGAAAGATCTAAGTCAAACAGGACATAGGAAATTACAGCGGAGACTTACTATTTAAGAGTAGCTCCACGGCATCAGAAAGTAACACAGCCCACCACGACTTCGGCGCAATATCCTCTCGGAACATTGTGGCCAAATCAAAGGCAGCATCGTGCAATTCGCCTTGCATCCGCCTCTGGTGGAACTCGGCGAAGCGCACCGCAAACATCAGACGATGAACGAACACGCCGTTGGCACCCGAGTTCGACCGCAGCGTCTGTAGCGACGGCGCAATATTTGCCACGTAACGCGCATACTTCTCAGGACCTGAATTGTATGTATGGTAAATAGTGTCTGATATAAATGGAAGAATGATGATGAAAAGCATAAGAATCACCTTGAACGACGTATTCATCCAGCACGCGATCGACAATACGTCCGAGGCCGGTCCAATCCTCCGCAGACACGCAATATGACACTGCAAGCCCATAATCTTTCTCTTGCAAGAACGTCTGAGCCGCGATTCTGCACACTATCCGCCGCACTTTCTCTCTTTGATGCTCGAAGCAAGTCGCGTTGATCTCTTTCAACACCCCAGCAAGGTTCCCTGTACGTATTCGTGCGCTCTCCTCGTCTGACGCCGTCGCATCTTTAGGAATTTGGAGCCGTAACGGCACTCGCATGAGTACTTGGTCCGCTGTCTCCTTGCCGACGTCACCGCAAGCACACATATAGTCCACTGTGATTCGCCACAATGCAGGATCCGAGCGCAGATACTCTGTATACGACAGAACATACTGCTCCCGCAGCGTAAGGTCTGAGCTTGATGGCGGGACGTTTCAGCGGGCAGAAAAATCTCAATGCTTTGAAGACTACTCACTCGTCTGGGTCGTCATCTATGAGCTGCAAAGGCTCTAAGACATCGGCGAGATGAGCTGCGAGCCAGACATCGATCTGGGCAGCGTCCGATAGTGCCTGGGCTGGACTACCGAGGAATAGCGACGAGTGCATCATGTCCTCAAGGTTCGTCGGGTCAGATGGCATGTCATCCAAGATATGCGATACGACCTCACTGGAATGAGATGTTAGTCGCCGTTGTCCCAAAGGTCCGAGCACAAAGACACTCACGGAAGGTCCTGTCTGCGCAGTCTAGGGTCCACGAAGATACCCCACGCAATACATACCTCTTTCCAATCGGCACCCAACTCGAGGCACAACTTTTTAATGACCTCCACACGTCCCTCCAAGATCCCAGCGATGTCGCAGAGCCGGTCCCACCAATTCTCGAACCCGTCTTCTCGGTCATCCTCTGGGACCTTGTCCAACTCCAGCCGGAGACTCTTCACTTTGTCTCTCCATCTCCGAGCCGCGATCGCAAAGTCGCGCTCTGCAGCGAATTGGTGCAGGCGGGGATGGCCCGTAAGCAGAGGAATGAGCTGCTGTGACAGCTTCTGGAGAGTTGGAGACGGATGCCTGGCGAGCACGTCAAGGAAGAAAGATGAAGCTTTCGAGAGCCCTCGGATAGTTGCCCTTGTCGGAATGAGTGGGTAAGTCACAAATGACGTAGCATACAGGTTCACCGACCTCGTCAGATATGGCCAAAATGTCTCGTCTTCCCATGGCCTCTCAAGGCTACTGAGATGATCACCCTCTTCCGTGGTTGGCTCCACGTAATGCGTGTTAAGCCACTCCATGAGCTCTTCTCCCACTGGAGCGTGCTCTCGTCCATGGTCGGGTAGATACAACACAGAAAAAAGGGAGAAGCACGTGTAGAGTTTTCGATAGTGTTCTGCGTTGTATTGTAATGGTTCGGAGCGCGCTATTGGTTGCTTCATAATGGGGGGTCAATGGTTCCGCCTTATGCGAGAGACAACAAGAGCTCACAGAACAGTAGATACAGCATTCTTTACAAAAGTTGATATAATCAGTTACGAGTTTGCTGATCGCTTTTACACATTCCTCATCATCTAACCTAGTGACGACTTAGAAAGTGTCCAACTATTGCGATAGAAGACTCACATTTTGATCCTCTCTCGACGAATGCGCTGTACAAGATTTTGCATTGCAGCGAAAATGATAGATGTGTCTGTCACAAACTATATGCACAATTGGGATAGCATAAATGATGCAAAATCTAGGCACACACCAGTCTCCGCTCCGAGGTAGGTGCATGATGCGATTTGGCGAGGTAGACGCGTTGATCCGACGAGGACGACGCGTCTTGCATACGCAAGCCATTTGGGTCTGCCTTCAGCATGATTAGCACACGTTCTACAACGCAGCTCGAAAGAACAGACATTGTGTGTCGCGTAAATAGCCAGTGTGTCGTCTCTTGGTGAGAAGTTGGCGGCGAGAACGCGATGAGAGTGTTTGAAGTCGTCGCTGCGTCCTCGTTCAAATATGGGCGGCAATAATGCCACAAATTGAGGCTCCTCTTGCATGTTCGTCCAGATGCAGCCCAGTCACAGAGCAGTTGAGTATATGCAAGTCGCGTCGATAGGCAAAATGAACGCGCTCGCCACATCAATCCCAGTCTAATTTCGCGCGCCTTGTTCTGAACACCGACACCCAGATTAGGAAGCTGTAGTAATTGCCACCGGTTTTGAAAGCCAATAAAGCGCTGAAGAAATATCATCGACTTTTCGTTCCGCTCGAGCCGTAACACTCATTTGGCACGTTAGTAAATTTTATTGGAAGAAAAAGCCGCATTATTTAAATAACGTGCAGTGCTAGTGTAAAAGCTAGAAGT
>NW_012133523.1:23215-24631 GCF_000313525.1 Fibroporia radiculosa | reverse complement strand
ACGCATATTTTCATACGAAGTAAATCCTTTCGTATATATTCTAGACGTTACGAGTCTAGAATAATATGTTATTATTCTCGCTCCTTGCTCTCAACCATCATCCGTCTCAACAGTGCTATTAGATTCTCTTGAAGGGCATTCAGAGTTCTTTATGCTGGACTAGTATGCAGGCCCATCAGAATGCCACTTTCCTTCTCGACATCGGGCCTCGGGAACTACCAAGTATTTTAAGCAAATATAAGTTCCTATTTTACTAACGGCTAAGCATCTGCAGATTGGCTGGCTGGCTATAGACAAGGGTGACATGACGGAATGGTGTATAATGTATATATTGACGACATGGGACTTTTCAAGTTCGTCCAAGTCGCAGACTTGAGTCGCGGTCATAATTTTGCTTTTAAAATACATTTTCGACTTTCTGTTTGAGTGCCTTTGGATCACATCTCTTGTGGCAACATGGTTTCTGTCACGGGATTTCGCTAGACTGTCATCTTGTGCCTTCACTGCGCATCCGCAGAATAGGACAATGGCCATGTAACTTGATCTAGAAATCCTGAGTCTTCATAGAGGTGAACTGATGGGCCATTTAATCAGTACCCTACTCAACCAGAACCTATTCCCATAGCCATTATTTGGGGACGAAGTGGTGGCACAAAACCAAGTTCAATCGGATTGCAAGATGGCACTGAGATCTCTTATTCAAGGTGTGAAAATGTACTAGTGCCCTACCGTTTAGGAGATGGACTTTCCGGAGCTTCCATGGTAAACCTCTTGTTAGACGAAATCTTCGTTTTTGAGATATTGAGACAGAAGCAATCCTCGCGTTGATATTGGCCTCAGAACACACTTTAAGCCTCTGCAACACATGTTCCACGCTAACGCAATTTTGACGTCGAATCCAAAGCATTGTTCAGTGGACTCGCTGTGGCAATTGGGATATGGGAGCTGCTGCGGCTTTGCATATTTATTTGTCGAAATGGCACGAAGCTTTCAGTGGGGGATACTATTGGATAGAGGCTGTGTGTAAACGCAAGGCAGCCGATTTGACTCACTCGGTTGAGTTTTTCCCCCGTGAGCATTGCAAAGATGTGTCCGCAAGTAGTGATCGACTGCGAGTGCGACACGACGGGAACAGACAAAGCGGCTGACCAAAACACGTCGTGTCTCAAGTTTACTTCGAGAAATCCACTCGGACTGGCTAAAAATCACGTGGTATTTATTATCACTCGTGAGAATAGTTCCAGCTCGGGAAGCGGAGGAAAGATAAGTGCTACATATAAAGTTCCGCTTGTTCGAAAGCACTTGTATCCGGGAATCAATTCGCCACAGCCATCCTAACATCCGGGTAATAATGCCATCCTGGTAACATATTTGGATGATCAAATGTGCGGAACGTCGCCGACGGCGCTCACTGAG
>NW_012133523.1:18444-23004 GCF_000313525.1 Fibroporia radiculosa | reverse complement strand
CTCGACAGCCGGCTGCCATTTGCGGCGACAAGCGCCCTGGGCAGCGTGCACGCCTGAGAGTTTTGTCTTCTGCCCTGGTGCCTCTGCTCCCTGTCAGACCCTCTCTCTCCGTTGCCCTCCACCTCCTCCTATCCACCTTGTATTTATCCCTTCCTCTTCCCTCTTTTCCCTGCCCACCTCGAGAGGCATTTCTTTGCGTCAAGCCACCGCTATCAGTATCTGCATTAGACGCCTGTTCGTACCTAGGCCTGCTCGTGAGTCTCGCCAGGCACCGAATGTGCATAAATGCTTCTTTTTAACCTCGGCTGTTACTGTCCTGCAGTCTATCGCGAGTCACTCAAATTCACCCCGAGGATCCTCGTTTCCCCTCCCTTCCACCCGCTTCCGTCCGCATTTGAACCATGAACGGCCGTCCACACAAACAGTCAATGTCTGAGCTCAAGCTTCGTCGCCTGGCGGAGCACAATCAGCGGTTGAGGGAGGATTTGGCGAGGCCACGAATCAGAGTCAGCGAGGCGAGTGCCAGGTGCGCACTATCGCCATCATACCTCCTTTCTGTGCTAATCATATGCTGCTTGCCCCTCTTCAACCTTGTTGACATCGTTCGCGTGCATTGCTGTCACATGTGTTATCAATATTAGCCTGATTCGACACTGTAAAACAACGAAGGACCCTCTGGTACGTTATTTCTGTCCAAGCTACATCATCCATCGTTTATTGCAGGATTTGCGCGTCTTCTGGGCAACACATGTGCTAACCTGCGTGTCTCGTAACAGGTACCATCCGTATGGGGGCCCGTCGCGCGAAACGAAGATCCATATGCACAACAAGGCACTGGAGGAAAAGCCTGCTGCGTGGTCCAGTGACGCTCCCGATCCTCACCCTTTGCTCTTTCTCTGTTGATACATTTATACCATCGCTCCTTTTTATCCTCACCATCATCCGCGAGATGCATTTTCCACTCATATTGTTATGATTCATGCTACGTCCATACTCTGTGGTTCCAGGAGGTACAACATGCACGGTCTCACTCGGAGCCTGCACGCGCACTGTAGTTTCCTTTTCTGCTGATTCTGATTCAAGTAAGTTGCTCGTATGGGTTCTCTTAGATAAGTGCTGTGATAGTTGAATGTGGATGCAGGAAATTCGATACAGTTCATGCATGGTCACCTCGATCCCACTCTATACTCCGGGTCGGATCTGCGACTTGACTCGACTCGCTGAACGCCTCGGTAGATCTTGTGTTCTTACGCAGCGGACCAGCAGGATCGACCCTGAAGGTGGGGTTGGCATGAGTTACTAAAGGCTATCCGCTTGATGTTTAGACGTGCTGAGATGAGGTGGCGGCGCCGCTTGCAACGATATGTGCTGGATGCTTAAGTAAAACTCCGGATCTATGGCTTGTCAGGTGATGATTGATGCTGCAAATCGATGTCATCAGCGTAACTTTGGATACAATCTGAGCACGACCAGGCAGTGTGCATGTTGATCTGCAGTGTATTGCAGTTGCTGGTACCGGGCCTAGGATGGAGTTGGTCTCGTACCCACGACTGGGGACGAGACCAGATATAGCCCCACGGAGATTGAAGGCTCGAGAAGGGCAGTGTTCAACGTCATGTCGTCCGTAGATCGCATACATTCTAAGGTATCCGACACCGTGAACCAGAGCAGAGGTTCAAAGTATATTTTCCTAAGACGTCTGGCGTACTTTCAAACGGACATAACCTTGGCAGTAAGCGCGAGTCCGCGTGATCGCAGTTGATCGCAGTGTCTCAGTCTGAAGTGATCCAAAACCTAGCTACATAATGACACACTGGTAGCGCACGTACATTCACAACCCGCGACAGGCGGCGTCCTGAAAAGCCTGCGCGAATTCTTACCTGCACATGAACCGTTGTTTAGCGCGATGATGCAGAAAACGGTCTAGTTGCAGCTACAGATATCTGAGCCTCGAAGGAGCGCACTCAATGTACGTGCGTTAGCTTTCATTCCCCACTTGGTGGAATTACGTCGACCTGGCTGTGACTTCGACATGAACTTTTCCGCAGGAGAAAGAAGTACAGAAGGGCCCGTCGTCGGCCCGTCTGTCGAACGGAGAGTACGGAACACGTCTCCCCCGTGCAATGGACGTGGCGTACCTATACTACGAAACAAGATCGGAAATTAGGCCTCCCTCTCCTTAGGAAGAAATATGTACCAGCGCGGAACGGCGTTGCCACCAGCGTATAGAGGCTATGTCTTGCACGAGTGCTTCACATTGTAGTGCAAGAAAAACATTGTGAGTCTTTGATCCGGTACAGCTTGGAGTATAGAAGTATTTCTATGGTAAGCTCGCTGACCGTCGTTCTTACGGGCCCTGAGTGTTCCTACCGTTGGGAGACAAATATGCACTATTAGGGAAACATCGACGACGACCGCTTTGTCGGATGCTGCGTAGTAGCATATTGGCGTTAGCGACTAGGCTCAGCTGTGCTTAACTTGTGTATAATAGCATTATGCAGCATCAATCGTGTGAAATGGGGGGACTGTTTTCTCAGTCCGCCTCTTGGCAAATTGAGTTCGATCTGGAGTGAATGTGTTCCAATAACAGAATTCCCAATTCGAGCCTATGACTCACGCAGTAAAATGGATGCCTATAAACACTGTTAGCGCCTCTGAAATCAATTTGAAGACGTGGACAGACGCAGCTACTAAGTGCATGTTGTGCACGACCCTGTTAGTAGGCCGATTGATGTCAAATATGCCTTCATTCGTCACCCGGGAAAATTCAGAAGCACTAAATAGGTGATGTATTAGAGAGTCGGAGGCACTGGTGCTGGAAATATTACACAAACTTAGGATTTCTATCTTAAAGAAGGTCGGATATAGTTGTACCCGATCGATCAGCCTGGAAACGCCGGGTCAATCCAAGCCTCAAGGCCTCAAGGGCCATCTGTCGTCAATCTTGTGGGCTTCTCGGTCGAGAGAAGATTGTAAATTCCGTTCATTCATTTGCTCATTGCCCGGAGCGCCAACAGGAATTAACTCATCCTGGAAACGAGGGGGCACCAACTTCTCGGTTCAATTCTGTGGGCTGTGGCCGATAAGTGTTACTTCATCCGTGAACCGATATGACTGAACCTCCAGAACTTTCGACAACAGCGACGCACCCACAAGTTCTAAATCTGGCTTGGCAGGCCTGAGAGTGTTTGTGAATCTTCTCAAACCGTTTATGATTGGACATTAAGGTCAGAACGCGAGTCGCGACAGGAAAGAGTATTCGTCGAAGATAGGAAGCGGCGTTTGTATACCGACACGGCTGTTCCGAGAACACGTCTATATATGATAGGATTGTCGATGATGGCTCAGTGACTGCGCAATGAACTAAACGCAACTTTCGATAAGTAATCGGGATGACACCATCGCCGTACAAAGGTTGTACGAAAGAAAAATAGGATAGATACGGACCATAGTTCACGGACAATGTGTTTCAGCCCCAATATTCAGCTATGAGTCGCAAACCAGGCATGTGTCTACGTGCCTTCGATGTTTATTCAATGTGTGGGGTGGAAGAGACAAAATGAGCAGGATTCAAGTTGAAGAGGAGGAGGATATCCAGAGTCTCTCCTACAGCCCGGCGTTTGCCGCAGCCAATAGTGCATATTGTTAACGCAGCTGTCATTTTTGGTTTATATAAACTTGCAGTAGGCTGTTTGAAGAAAATGAATACATTGGTATGAATGGCGATACAGCGATATAGATGATGATGAGATGGGCGTTGGCACTGCTATTTATCCTGAGCGATTTGAGCAAATTCAGGCGGTGTCACGCGCCGATAGATGTCATCCACCGCATCTAGATATCTTTGGGAACATAACAGTTTCCCATACCACCCATACACTCCACGTCCCAATAGCCTTGGAGCCTGACATCTGTCCGTCATAATCGTAGTCATCAGGTCCAGAGTCTTGGCGAGCAATCCTCACCACAGCTCTATTGGGACTAATGTATGATACCCTCTCCCCCAGTGTCAGTTCCGGAAATTCTTATAGTTGATTCGCGCGATAGGAAGGTCTGTACCAGCATTGGGGTATGTGTGCGACAACCGCGACCAAGACTGGACCAAATTGAAGATGAGCGAACGAACGTCGAATAGCCAGATAGATCATCGTGGAACAGCGCCCCTGGATTCTCCGGATGAATCTCCGCAAGCTTTTCAAAAACCGGTTTGTCACTTGTGAGTATTAAATTGAATCGTTTCCCTTCGGTTCACCTCGCAACAGCGCGAAGCTTGGAGTTCGAAGTTTTTGAAGCTGCGCCCGATCAGGGCGGTGAACGCTGAGCTGAAGCTGGATCAGCGGTGTCCAGGGCATTGTAAACATTAGATTTCGTGAGATATGCACTGGAACGGCAGGATAGCACATTCAAACCGGCACGGTCTCATTTACTCGGCCTAAGTCACCTAGGTCCTACACTCCCCCCTTCAATTTTGGCTATCGTAACAGTAAGCTTGTATTGTCACCTAGGTTCTTCCCGCTTGTTCTTCTGTGTCTGTGTCATTCGACTCACTGTCGTTTTCGT
>NW_012133523.1:0-18245 GCF_000313525.1 Fibroporia radiculosa | reverse complement strand
CCCCCCGCCTTTGCGGCGGCGGTCTTCCTAGGCATACGTGACACTGCTGGGGGACCGTTCGCATCACGATAGCCTGGTCTGGTAGGAGGCTGCAGCCCACGTCCCGAGGCGAAGAGAACCAGAATTATCAGCCAGTAAGCAGCATAAGGGCCAGTGTCCGGACGTACATCGTAGCACACTCCCTCTCGCAATCATGCACAGCTGGGTTGTGGAGGCTGCTCAGCCGGCACGTTCGTCCGTTGCAATCAATCTTGGGATCAGCACGCAGGCGATTTGCGTCATCCAGCGGTCTGCATGTGGACAAGTGATAATGCGAACACTCACATAGTGCCGTTGATCCATATGCTGATGTCTGCATCCAAACTCGATGTAGGTGATAAGGTGGTAGCACATATTGCGATTGGGGGCGAGGCGGGAGAAGAAACTAACGGTAGGCGCACCTCAAATAGTGCGGCCGTTTTAAATCTCGAAATCTCGCCCTGAACCATGGCATCAGTAGGAGGGCCGACGGCGTCAATCATCGTCCGCTAGAGACAACATGAGCCTTACATTCATAATCCAACAATGGTGTCCGCGCTCACCACACTACCCACGTACATTCAAAAGGGGACATGCGCTCCAAATCCCATCCTCCACAATGCTAAGATAACAGCTCTGCGGTATTCTTCGAACGCTAGGCGGTAGAATTGAGGATATAAGTGCGCGTTGACCCCATGCACCGGCTAGCTGCAAGTGTCGATTGCCTGCGGTCCACGGGTTCAAGTTCACAGGGAATTGCAAGTGTCCCACTGAGTTCGATGACGCAGGATGACTTGAGATTTGTCTCGTGGTCCAAATCACCTGGTATGGGCGTAGCTCGTCGCAATTATCGGCCTCTGAACATTTCTGTGTTGATCATGTCATTCGGATCCCGGCAACGGATATACGAGAGCGGAATCAGGTGTGGTTGACCGCTTCCAATGCTCGAACATGTCAAACAATCCTGGACCATCAGTCACTCCAGGGCCATGATTCTGCCGTATACAGCAGACGAAATTGCCCGTCCAATAAATACCGAGGGCAGTTGCGGAAGCTCGACTTGTCGTCGGGGCCGGAATGGCATTGAATGGACAGCAGTTACATTTTTATGTTTTGAGCAACCTCAATAGATATCCAGACGACCATCGTTTACCGTCTTGAACCCCAGAACAGCGCGACCTGTCGTTGAGACCGTAAGGAGTGGATGTAGTTTGGAGAATGGCGCGCTTTGTTTTGGTGGCAAAAAGCCAAGGATGAGTCATATCCAGCCGCGACGTGTCGGTATAGATATTGTGAATGCTAATCGTTCAAAAATGAATGGAAATAGGTCGAGCACAGCGGTTGAGAGAGCAAGCGACCCCACACGGGCGCTTGTACTCGTTTCCACCTTGATTCCTTGAACGACATTCTGGGCCCCCGAACCATCGTTACCCCACCGCCTACTCCACTCGAGCTATGGTCGACCGGGTCGACGTCTTCAGGGGAATATAAGGATGGATCGTATTGGCTACCCGGAGCCACGCTGGGCAAAGTGGATCTGACCTCGTCGTGCAATGGCATCGAAGCTCGACATAACCTTCTCCATGAACCTGGCCAGACGGCTCACAATTTTTACCAGGCACAATATTGACGTGTCGCATGGATCATAACATCTCCACTGGTAACAGCTTGACGGAGTTCACTTCCCGTAGACCATCCGCTCAAAATAGGGTATCACAGCGAGGTGAGTCTTTGTGCGGCCATCTAAGCCCAAGTTGCTCGTCGGAAACCTCCATGCAGGCTAAATCCAAGAATTGTAGGACAACTTTACTTGAATGCCTACTTCTCCTGGACAAACATCAGGAGGCGCCTGCCCAGTACCACAGTGCAGGTACCTTCACCACCGCCCATGGAGTGTCAGGAATGTGCTCAGGAATAAGTAAGCATTCCAATCACACAATCCTTCGCCGCTCACAGATGGCCCCTGGGGATGGTTACATAGCCTATAAAAGATTCGACCAACCGCATAGCCGATCACAGTCCAAAATCTATAATCCCCTCTGCTTTCCAACACAATTTCGATCTTGTGACAGCTTTGCTTCTAGTGTAAGGCGGCTATTAAGGGGATTCCCATGAAGTACGCACCTCATTTGACACCGTTACTCCACACTCACTGGTCATTTCAGTGACCATTTGAACGATGTCAAGCCCCACGACGTACCGTGCGATATAGGGGGCATAAGGCGAGCAGCGATTAATCAGAGCGGGTACGTCGACAATGGCGGTGTATATCGTGATCACCGAGCGCGTTCCACTGCCAACGTCTGTGGCTGCGTGAGTAGCGAATCCGATCAGTCCGCCATGGTCCGGGAATCGGTGTCGCACAAATTGAACCATGTTCTGACCAGGCGCCAGCACAGCAACGCCCGCAGCCACGACGAGTAACTGTGTCTCTGGTTTATAGACTATTCCTTTGGAATTGCTGTGTTAACTCACCCGTCTTATTGTCTGGCAAGATGCGAGACAACAACGTCACATCGCCATGCCCTCTCTTGACCTGCAACTTTTGTTCCTCCTGCACATATTGATTCCACCGGATTGGGATTCACAATATACTACGTTGATTCATGACCCGGCAAGAAAACACGGCACTCGTGAACTCGCGAGATCCCTCCAGCGTCATTTTCGAGATTGCTGAGTTGACTGCGAGTCGATTGTCAGGCGGGAGAAAAAGGGACCACAGTGTGCGGGAGTACAGCCCAGAATTGCCAGTCGAGAGCTGCGGAAAATCGATCCATGCTCAGAGAGTGGTAGTTTATCCAGCGCAAGGGAGCGCCCTGTCGTTTCCGTATGTGACTTATGCTGTGACGCGTTGGCTCCAAATGATATCTAAGCGTCCCTTTAGGATCTAGTGACGAGTAATCGTTGAGCATGCGCAGTCCCGTGGTGCGCAAAATATTCAGTTTCTGGACCATATATTGTAGCATGGCGGTTGTACGTGGGCGAGTTGCTTTGCGACCGTGAGCTCCTACGGCAAAAGCTCGTGCTCTAGTTTTGCAGCCGTTCACAATTGGATGGCGAGAGCTCTCTTTGGAAGGACTACTAACAGGCGAGGGCGATGTGTCCCTCTGATTGTTGTGGCAGTCGTATTTGTGTATAATGGCGCCACGGTGCGCCAGTTGTAGTGGCATGTGAACGTTTGACCCGTAATACTGTCGTCTTAAATAGACGCCACCAGATTTCTAACCAGTACGTCTATATCGTTATCTATACAATGTGCGGCGAGTAACTGCGTGTTAGCGTCCTTCAAGTCTACAGCATACGTCAAGAGCAACATCTTGCCAAGTATCAGAAATGGTCATTTTCGCCGGTCGCAAGTGCTGGCAAAAAAAAACCAGGCTCAAAAGGAGTGCGCAAGAGGAACGTTGACAATTACGGCAGTAAGTTTTCCTCCTCGTTCGTCCGTAGTTGAGTCGTGATTTATGCGTGCGTGCTTTCCTTCACTCCTTATTCAAGAGTGTACTCGCACAAAATTTTCATAGCATGCAAAATGACCCGTCAAACCGGTATCAATTTTGTGGTGCACCCGACATATCTCGCCAGGGACTCCTGGTCAGAAGGTCGGCTAAGTCGATCCAAGACGGTCAGTTTCAATTGAGACCACCTCGTGCGTGGCAGCTGCCTGCGTGGTTCCTCGCCCTTCCTGACAGATAATTGCCATGCATTCATTGGTCAATACCACTCCTCGGGTCCACTAACTATATTGGTTGGCATCCTAATGTCAGTCCTTCCCCTCGATTAGACCCCACCGCATGACATCGCTACAAATGGCTTTCCGCGAGAGGGACACAGGCTTCACGTCTGGATAGTGGTCGCTCTCTCACCGCTACTCAAATCGGGAGCCGAGGTCGTCATCGGATAAACCTGACCTTCCTCGACCCGCTATTCTCCATCTGGAATCTGATATCTGAGGCCTATTCAATCCTGGTTCAGACCTTACCTGATTCGAAGGACAGCCTGCGAAAGAGCCGAGAGCGAGAAGCGCCAGGCAGCCTTGTCAGCAGTACTTTCATGATGGGCCCGCCCACCACGTAATGGCGCAGACTCGCGGAGTGTGCCACATAATTGTCAGGCCAGTCTCTTGGTGGTCCCTGTTTACTCCGCGATTATGTCGTAGTGGCCATGGGTAGCAGTGAGCACGCCAATGGTACGGTCGTGATGACGATCGACGATAATCACAGCGCTTGTCATGGGGGCATTGAAGCAACGTCGAGTCCTGTGCGGCGACCGTCGGTGGCTTAGGTAGCCCTAAATGGGCGACGCCCGTCCGTCGGGATAAGGAGTGTCTCTGGATAGGTTCCGATCAAACCCGTATGCGTTTCGCTGCGAGGTTCTTGACCCTTGGAATGTACGGTCTTGCATATTGTCCGTCAACGCCGTACGCTGACCCTTGACGCCCGTCAAACACTCGCAGGTGTTAGCATCCCGTGGTCATTGCCAGAATGTTGCCTTCGGCTTGTGAGGTAATTCAACATTTCCCGCACAATGTGAGTCGCTCTTGGAATCTCAGGCTCTTTTATCTTTGCAATGATGCAGCACCTTCCCATCCTTCTAATTGTGCTTACCATAACTGATTGACGTGTGTCGCTTGCAAACTTAGACTGACGGGTGCATTCTGTGGTGTCTGAAAGTGTGACAGAGGCTTACTCTCAAGCTTGAAGAGATAGTGTTCGCAGAAATTTTGAATGGTGGGTCGATCTACTGCTCGACAATATCACATATACTACATCCTCGACCTTTTAGATCAGACTCCGTTTCTCTATTGTAACTAACGGAACGCGTGAGTCGGTCGCAATATACCAATTGTGACGCGCGTGACAGGCTGTGAGTCTTCCTGCATGATTGTTCAAAGCACCAATGTTATGTCTGATACACAAAACACACAAATAGGTCGTACAGATACGTTTCTTATAGCTCAGTCGCTATGTATTTCTTCCCGGACCTGAGTTATTCCGAATCTACGTCGCTATCACCTTCGCGGAGCCTGGGAGCCTCGCGCCCTTGACAAGGTGGACAATGTCCTTGATATACATCTAAAACGAGAGCTTGCTGGGGCATCATCCTGTGCTTGCCATGTCAGCAAGAAAGAACACTGAGAGAAAAGCCAAAGCCTACACATCGGTACATTCGCTTCCACAGAGGTGTGGGATAGGCTTGTGGTACTTGCTCAACCTGCAATTCGGTTTGCTGCAGTCCACCTAGGGAGCGTGAGTGGACGCTTCTGACAGAAATTTGGGACTCACATTATGCCTTCGCACAGGGTATTGATGAGCACAGCCGCTATACTCGACATGTTCGATGAGGTGGTAGCACATTGTATACGGGGTGGTGAGCAGAGCGAATGCGAGGAGGTAAGAGTACATTGTGACTGAAGTTCTCGACGTATAAAAGGCATCCAGGAACAGGTCACCCTCGGGGTTGTGGCGGAAAGCGGCGGAGTACGGACGCCGAAAGAGACTTGACCAATATCGCCGACATCTGTTCGTATGGAGTCGATCACAGTGCTCCGCGCCTTCGCACACGATGCTCTTTATCAAGAGCAATGTGGTAGATCCACGGCAGGAGCTTAACAGGACGCATTGTTAAATGAAACATTTGCGAGGGGGGCGGACCGAAGGTTCGAACCTGAGTGGAGAGTGACCGATGGTCATTAGCCCATACAGTCATAAGCTGTCGATAGTCACAGAAGTTTCCAGTCCGACAACTAACCTTGTAAAAGCATATCCAATTGTAGACCCGCCGGTATAACTTCGCAATTGGTCGAGGTATAACATTGAATTTGAATGTCACTAAGGCAGAGTACCATCGTATCTCTAGCTTCTAACGCGGTAATGAGTCCGCTGACTGTCGCGCGTGTTTTAAGCCACCATGATCTGGTGCAGTCGGGCAATCGATGCATGCATCTACCATTCGCCTCCGCTATCTATATGAATATCGCTTCACGGGGACGTACGGGTAAGGTACACTTTCTGCAGCCTGTCGAATTAACGCCATAGAATGTCAGCTACGACACATAAGCTGTATCGTGGGACATCATGAACTTGGCTCATAGTTATGCAAAATTTAGAATGTCAGTCACCTGGACGCACAGCGTGTCTCGTCCCAGGAACAGGAGGAGTCTTGAAAATTTATGCAGAGGCTTGAATGGAAAACAACGCTTCCTTCCGATTCGGTGTCCCTAGAATTAGAGGGCCGGCGGCCTTGTGTGTTACAACGAGACTAAAGAGTCGTGCAGCGTGTACCGGGTGTGTGGGTTAGACGACAAAAGCCTTATCAACGATCGGTTAGCGCTGACATCAATTGGAAAAATGTGGCTGACGGCTCACCAGAACAACTCAAGCCAGCAAGCGATGTGCCGAAAACAACAAAAAAATAAAGCGTAGGAATGAAGTTCGACACCCACGCTCCGAACAGGCTGCAAGCATCTGCTCCAGGGAACCCATTCTTGATAGATCTGCGGTGACAAACCAGGATGCGTTGCCTGATACCACTGAATAGAGATGTTCTCACTTTCGATGCTAGTAAAAGCTGGTCCGATGCCTTGAAGTTGGCTGGGGACTCCGACACATCAAGCGTCAATCGAGTTTGACGTAATTCTATTCCGAAGCTAGAATTGGAGAGGATGGCAGACACATGCACATCGCAAGCCACGAAACATTTTCATTACTCTAAAGATAAATCACCATCTTCGTCATCATCGAGAGGAATAAATCTTTTTGATTCGGTTCGCTACAATAGTATCAGTAACCTCTAGTGGTTCAATGACAACCACCACTCACTGCTATCGGAGTTGCAAGTTGAGCTCTTCTATCTCTGATACTCATCGGTTTGCTACTCGTGGGAAGCGGGCCGTCGTTGACCTTATTCATGTGGGGGGTATATGTCTTAGGAAAAGAGGTGGTTGATAAATCATCTATCATAGGCGAAGACCGAATGGGGGTGTGAAATCGGTAGTCATGAATGCCTGTGGGTGAATATATGCCAGACATAACTCGAGACATTAAATCCGACGGGTTACATCGAGGTGCTGCAGGAATTGGGATGGAAGGACTAGCAGTTGCACTGGTAATTGAAGAGTGAAGGGAATTACGTGAGCAAGTCTGAGCCACGATGGCCATACGCGAATCGACAGTAGGACCACTCAGGCCAGAGGAAAACCGTTCTTGAGCGGAAGAGCGCTGCGACAGGGTACTAGACGAGGATGCCAGCGAGCTCACTTTCTGAGGCATCTCCGTAGCCGGAGCAGAATTACCAAGAGCAGGACGAACAGGAGCACGAGAGAGGGTGGTACTAACAGCTCCAGGTGGACGAGATGCCGGCCGAAGAGGAGTCTTGAATCTGTGGTCAGCTGCAGCATGAGAAACAGGAGTTCTAAGCAGGCGAGAGGAGTGCGGTAACGAGTCGGTTCCGGTAGATTTGTTGGGTGGAAGAATATCGGTAAGAGGGATACGGGCAGGACTTTGAAGAGTCACAGCGCTTGTGGGTGTCTTCCCGCACAGATTGACTGGAGATACCCGAGATTTGGCAGGCCTAGGGGTTGTGAGAAGTAGAGAGGTCTTACTATAGACCTGCGCTAGATCACTCGGACGAGCAGCAACCGATCCGATATGTTCTTGAATGGAAACACAATCCAGACCGCGGTCCTCGGCGTGGAGTTTGCGTTTCTTCCTACTTCCGTGTGGGCCAGGCGATAAATTAGCAGATACGGCCTCAACTCCGATAGGATGAGTTGTGCATTGGTCGGCTACTATATGTTCCTGCTTGCGTGTAAGAGCGTTTTGGAGAGCTACGATAGGTCGAGAGAATATCTCGCTTTCCCGTATGGTATCCTTCACTGCATTGCGAGCATTCTCAATATGTAGAGGCATTGTCTGCAAAAGAGGAAGCATCGCAACAACATTTTCGAGTAGCTTGACCTGCTGATCCTGAAGGGCTTGTAAAGTCTGGGATTGTGTCTGATTGAGCTAGACAAAATCGACATTCAATACCTGATTTCACAATACACAAAATTCAGACCGTATGCAAGGTATCCATTTTCTTGTCTAATGTCTCGAGTTTGCGTTCCACAGAAATTATGTCTTTCCTTAGTCCTTCAACTCTCGAATCTTGAGCTGGGCTCCCCAATGATCGCTGGACCTCAACTTGGCATCTATTCACTGATCGGCTTATGTAGCAGTCTAGTATGACGGCTGCATATATGCGTTGAATTACACACCCAAATTTACCATGGTTTCCACGAGATTTTCTCGATCTTGTTGAAATAATGTCTGAACCGTTACAATCTCTCGCCGTGATTCATCCACTCCACCAGTGAGCTTGCTTACACGGTCGGAAAACTTCTCTAGATTTGCTTGTGTGTCGTGTAATAAAATCCGCAAGGATGTTCCTGCTTTATCAGTGGGCGCAATAGGTGGAAGGTTGGGAGAAGAGCGGTCTGCAGAGCGCGCAATAGATGATGCGGCGCTGTCAGAAAGCAGGTGGCCCCAGAGCACAGATGATCCCGGCTTGCGTGCTTGCAGCCGGCGAACCTGAGTGGGTGAGTTTGAATTGGCGGGCATATTGTTCGAGTCGGAGCCGTCAATTCAAATATTTCCAAATCTGGTTTAGGTTGAACGGTCAGCGGAGGATGAGTAGCGGGAGTAAGAGTCAAGAGAAGAAAATTACCGCCACCTTGACCGCCACAGACGCGATGAGGGTGAATTCAATCTCCGCTACGCGTCTCTATGGCATCCGAGTCCACCACCGCGACGGCGCAGCCGGCGAGCAAGCGTTGGTCGTACTTTCATTCGGCATTACAGCTCGCCATCCAAAGATCTTCTCATAAATGGACGTGAGTGCACTTGTAGCACCGTTCAACGTTTGGAACTCACGACTTCATCGGCCAGCTATGAGGATTTCACGGAATGCTTCTCGGCATGGTGTGAGGAACAACCAGAAAACGCGTCTCGCATTTTTACAACTGTTTCGAGGCATATGGAAGATCAGATTACCGTGAGTCTTGCTTTACCAAGGGGGCACTTATGGTCGTAAATGTTTGATAGGAACACTGCGAAGAGCTACTGCGGCAGTTTAACGTCCGCGAGAACTTGGATAATTTACACACGGTCGTGACTGAAGCTAGAGCGCGTAGGCAGAAAGGATATGAAGGCAAGGATGTTTGGAAGGAAGATCTGAACCCTGGTGCTGCTGTGCGGGCACGGACCGTGCCACTCCTAGAGAAAGAGAGAGATCGGTTACGTGCCGAACTCGGTCAGGTGGGTCTTCGTCCTAGAAAACGCGAAAGTACTACTATATCTCGGGAGGTAGCTGGAGAATGAAAACATCAAGCTGCAAAGTGAAATGCAAAGCAACGTCAGAGGGAGAGAAGAAGCCGATGCGGAGACATCGAGACTACTCGATCTCCTGGACGAGGTAAATAACCCCACCTGATAACGAAGCAGTACACACTCATTATGATAACAGATCTATGCCAAGTGGAATCATATTCCGATAGAGGAGATTCAATCATGGACGTTGCAAACTGCAGAGTCTGTCACCAGCAGCAGACCTGTGTGATACCATCACCGGTCTAGTCCGTCAACTTGTACGTAGTTGTCTCATGAGACATCCTCTTTCCGTGAGTCGGGTTCGTTCGAAGATACTTGCTAGATGTACAACGAGTGCTCATCTTCTAGAGGGACTCAGATAGTTTGTGTCACCTGCGTTCTTGTGCGACCACTTACTCCTCAGCATGCCAGTGTATAAGAATTCACGGCTTCTGAACATGCAATTATAGGATCCCTGCTAGCTTGTACACATGATCATTATATGGTGGCCACAATACATTGAATCAATCCATTCATAGATATGGCTAGTCTATGTTTGCATTCCAGTAGGAAGAAATCCCACCTTCTTCCAGGTGCTCATCCACTTGTCGACATCACTACAGCTTAACTGCGGGGTGTTGGAATCCATGAGAACTGATGATGCATGCTGTCCCCTTTGTGATTCGACTGAAGGCAAAAGTCCCTTACTCTCCATGTGATGACTATATGAGCCTGCGTTCTGACTTCCCTTCCGGAAGAAATCTAGCAGCCTGAGTGCTGCCCTCTCTTCGGCTTCGCGCTCGCGATTACCCGAAGATTTGTTGGCAGGAGTAGTAATAGCGAGGTTCTCCAATCGCGCGAACCATTCATGGTATGGTACCACTGGAACGTCAAACTTCAATGTCAAGGGCTCCATAATGGTGACCCATTTTACCGGTCGTGGATGAACGATGTGCAATGTGCCGTTCGCGATGTTGTACACATCCACGATGGCGGTCGCAGCAAGCGGTGTTGTCAGCCATGATATATTCTACATGAATGACTTGAGAAGACGCTCTGGATGTTAGTTTTATTGCTCACCTCGTTGCCATCAGGTAGACATCCGACATACGTTGCCGACTGGACAAGGGCCGGGAACCAGTGTTGAATGTCCCATGACCCACTCGCACTACCCGTCAGCAATCCCACTCGAATGACATTAACCTTCAGGCGCGTTGTCTCGGCAGCAAGCTGTACCAATCTTTCCGCTATCCACTTAGATTCGAGGCAGCCGGTTTGTGTCGCAATCTTGGCGTTCAGGATGGGCAATTCGGGTGTTGGAATAACCACTGGATCTATACAAAGCCTTAGCGTTCTGAGCATCGTGAACGGTGAGTGTGCTACCTTGGTATACTCCGATAGTACTTTCGAACGACAATACTTCGAATCGTGATGAGCGTAAGGCCAAATCAATGAGTCCTCGGGTTCCCTAAATCAAGCCTTCAAAGTGTTTCAATTGCGCATAAAAGTCCAGTTTCCATGCTTAGGATGGACATCAGTCAACTTCGCTAGAGGGAAATGCATCACCTACCGTTATGAATAATATGGGCTATGGAAGATGACAGCTATCATCGGAGTAAGTGTAATGACTTCTACGATAGAGCGAAGTATGAACATTTGTCATGGTCAGATCATCCAGCCCTAGATCGTCGGCTTCTAAGTCGCCTTCCAATAGCGTCAGCTTAGGAGATTCGAGTATATCGGTGAGAAGTCCTTGGTTCAAGAGGGCATCCATCTGCCTCCGAAGTAACGTCGATCCCGGGTCATGGGCTCGTCTGTTCAGGGCATATACTTGCTTGACGTCATTTCGGTCAAGTAACTCTACCAGTAGATGACATCCCAGTCCACCGGTACTCCCGGTCAGGAGGACCACATGGGCGTCAGGAGCAACCTCTTGCACACGTGGCGTTTCATGCAGGCGAACTAAATACTTCTCCAGCAGCTCTCGCATCTCATCTTCCTTGCTTGTTGCTTTGAACAATTCCTCAGCAGCGCTTAACGCTGAGTCACCACCCGAAGCTGCCAGCCTACGTCAGAGGTCATTCAACGAGACATCAGCAAGAAGCTGAAGCTGCGAAATCTCCAGAATGGGTCTTAGCGCATAGGATAACCTCGCAGCGGATAGCGAATCGATGCCGTATGTGGTCAGCGGGGCGTCTGGAGATAAATCACTAGCAGACACATTGAGAACATCTCTGACTGTGTCGGCCAACTGGTCCACGTCATCCCTAGCAGAAACATCTTGAGCGACTTGTACAGGAACGAGATGTCTGCCCATCGGTGGCATGCCAAGAGTTTTGTCCACTGATTCCCAATCCAGGTCCGGAACATAGTGGTGGAACTTCTGCCCATTCTGGAATCGGAATATAGCATCCTCGAGCCAGAGAATCATTTCTAACCCAGCATTCGGAAGGAAAAACAATCAAAATCAGTACTTAGATCGACCTTCCGCTGAAATTGACCACTCTAAGAAATGGCTGAAAAGAGATGCTTGTACATTAGATTGTCCGACGAGCAACATGGAAGAGTCCAAGATGCCCGGGCATACGAACGAAAAGGCATTCGGGATCAGGGAAATCGCCTCTTCCAGAGCAGTATTCGCACTAAATCGTGTGAGTCAAGAATAGTGTACAGACGCTTGTCACTTACGCGCCATAGTTGGTCTGACCGCCAGCCCCGAAGAGTCCAGATACTGACGAGAATGCCACCAAGAAGTCGATACTGGGAATGTCAACCACCTCTTGAAGAACGGAGAGCACGCCAAGTTTTGCAGCAAATACACGGGAATAGTCCTCCCTGGTAAGATTCTGAAATGCGCGATCCGAAAGCACAGCAGTCAAGATCATGCATCCTCCCAGTGGAGCAGGAAGACTGTGCATGAGGTCCCGCATTTCAACAGTAGATGTAGCATCTACTGCACACACCCGAAGTTCAAGGTCTTGAATGCTTCGAAGATGCTCAAATATACGCCTCGCTAGGACGTCACCATTGGTGAACAAACCATCCTCTCCGCGACGAGATGTAACGATGATATGACGAGCGCCTCTCTATCAAAACACAATTTGGTTAATCACGAATGATGGGCGATCCCACATGACTGACCTAGTACATGAGCAATGCGATTCGTGCCCCGAGACTCCCTACTCCTCCGAGAATGATATATGACTTATCCGCGCAGAACACAGCATTACGCTGTAGGGAATGCTCGTTCGTTTCAGAAACAGTGAAGTGAGGGATGGAGGATGTTTCGTCGACGATCTCCGCATATAGAGAATCAGAGGACTCTTCCAAGAAAGAAATTACTAGCTCAAGAGCATCTCTGATAGCCAGAGGATCTCGACGAAGAATACCAGCAAGGCCTATGCTATCGTCGTTCCACGCAAATAACTTTCCTCTCGTCGGATGTAGTAGTGTTTGGATGATCTGGAGGGACCCCTTGTCTTCGTGCCCTGTGATGATCAGGTCGAACCGTTCGCGGCCTAATGCGGCGAGATCGCGCAAGCTAGTGCCTCGAGTGACTTCAGTGAACTCGATCCCCTTGAGTAAGTACAACTTCTTGACTCCCAATCCAATGTGCGTGTCGGAATGGGCAAGGAGCATGGATGTCGATCGGAGACGTTTCAACTGTCGGAATGCACTAATCCCTGACGCAAGAACCGCCACGACGAAGCCAGGTAGAAGGGCGGAAAGAAAAGTGAAACGCTGAGTTAAGCGTGAAGACACTGAAGACACGCCGTCAGCGTCTAGTGTTGCGCGTTGGCCATGAACGTGTTCCGCCAATCCTACCAAGAAATAATTGTGTTGCAAAACCTCGGGACTGTCTTCGACGACAAAACCTACCACTCCCACTACCTTTCCGGCCGAAGTTACTGAAAGCACATCTACGAGTACGCATCCTGGAGGAACACCATTGATGGATTTAGGCATGGTGGAGGAATAGAAGTCGTAGAAGTCGTAGTACGGCAACAGGAGTAAGCGAGGAATAGACAACGCGCCATCGGATGAGACCGTGATTTCCGGTTCCTCTTTCAGATAACCACTTTCAGATAACTGGGAAGATTGGACAGAATCACCTTATCTGCTTCGAACGAGGGCGGAAACATCATCAGAAAGATAGTCCACCCACAGTGGGTATTCGCGACGCAGTGCGCGAGTTAATCCTGCAGCTGAAGTGGAATGACGCCCATGTTTGACGAATATCCAAACATCCGACTCGCAGGCTAGATCCAATTCCCAGAGATCGTATTGTAGGCTGTCCTCGTCTCCGAACCGATATCGACATACCTTACGACCCGGTGAATTAGACAACGGCTAAGATTCGAGGGCTTTGCTACATTTAAGAGTAAGCGACGAGCATCCAGTGTCACGATAGAGAAAAAATAACAGCCAGCCCGACGCGTCGGACTAGCGCTATGAGTAACCTGATCATGTTGGGCATTTAAGCTGCCTGTGCGCTGTGTGCGCGATTGATTAGAAGAGGGTCCCACCCATCTTGATTCCACGTCCTCAATGCAAGGAAGCCATTCGGACGGAGAAGGTCTACACAGCGCGAGAGCATTGCATCCGCGTCGGGCTCCCCAAGTCCAATAGGATGCGATACAATGATGATATCAAACGACTCGACCTCCTTTGTGAAATCGGAGCCCACCCAGTCTTTCAAACACCCTTGCAAAAATATCAGGTAAGAGAAACTCTACTCAGTGCTGCGTCAGATACAAATGAATCAGCTACCTGGAAGAGCATAAAGTGACAGGATCGTGCTCTGCGATTCATTCATAGAGCTTGGCAATGACTGCCACTGAGACTCCGGCTTGAAGGAGCGTTGTCGGAGGACTAAAGGTTGGACAATCTATGCCCCGGTGCTTGTTCGGGAAGGGCGACGAAGGGCAAGAAGTGTCTGCTAGAGTGGGGGATGCTGTAAAAAGTCTGGAGGCAAGGCAACAAATGAGATATGAGCACCCACGGACCCGGATATCTATACTGGTAGCAGGCAAGGAAGGCTATCAAATAGACCTTATTCCAGCTGTCTTCCGTCGCCCATGGCGATATTTCAGAGGATACCAGACCTATAGTTTGCTGGTCTGATCATCACTCGCTGTGTTCATCACAGCCAGAAGGATATTGCAAGAGTTTAATGGTCGACGTTCGTGCGAAGGTTTTCATTTATATACAGCATGCGCTGGCCGAATGGCCCGGTGTCCAGGACATCATGCGGCCATCCCAGTGTGTCGAAGAGAATAGACATGACTGGCCTCAGTGCCGCACTACTGTACCATTTTCAATTGGCCGTTCTTATGTAGCCGAACGGCAGTTTTGTCTCATTCAAATCTAGAGAGCAGTCCTCAACCACGACTTGCACGCATATATTCGTGCTCGAATGTGGACACAAGACTGCTCATAAATTCGAACTAATGATAATCCCCTCGTCTCCGTCAGACTTCGAGGGGCTTGGAAGAACGCTGCGTGGTCGTCCTGCTACCGTCGTCGTCGCACTCAATTGCCTGGGAGATATATACCGTCGTAGGCTGCACAGTAACTGATGGATTGAGAATCTTGGATGTGAATGGTGCAGCTGCGAACGTAGAGATGGCCTGTGGCGCCTTCTGCTCCCAGCCCATCCCCACGCGAACGTTGATGAGCATGAATGAAATTCCGGAGACGATGCAGATCGTCTCGTTGGGCAGAAATTGCAGGTTCGAGCCGGCCTCGTAGGTGACCAGGAAGAAGATCGCCCAGACCCTATGGGACATTAGCCAAGTACTCAGAACAGAGTAGGCTGCAGTTGAACGTACGTGTATATCGCAGAACTTTCAACGATGATGGCGAGCACAGACTAGATGGTGTGTATCTCTCAGCCATGAGACACGTTGATAGATGTTGCTATTCACCATGAGATTATTATTCCTGTGTCCTTCGATTTGAGTACTGATGCGCCTGATGCGCCAGATGCGCCAGGCAATCATGGCTACATAGATATTTTGTACGTGCTCAGAATACTGTTATCGAATTTTAGGAGCGAACCCACTGGTGCAGTACAGGTTCGTGCTGTGATACTAACATCAACGGTGGTTTGCGAAACGAAACGCAATGACTCACCAGAGAGTAAACACCGCATCGCTAGTCAGCCAACGATCCAGGTCTGTGATAAATATATTCTGGCCCATATGGAATCGAGTCTCTTGATATAAAACGGCGATCCCGCACACTAGGCGGAAGGTGAGTCGACAGATCGTCTACTATTCCATTTTGAACGTACCCAACAAGCCCATGAAGGTGCACAGAGGGATTATGACGACATGCTTGCTGTAGCCCCATATGATCCACATGCGGTATATCTAGTATGCCAGACAAGCTTAATCCATCATGTTGTAGTTGGGATAGCATCAAGACCGACCATCATCGCATCGGTCGCTAGTAATGTGAATATGAGCGCGCCGCTCAGGACCACTTCCGATAGCTGGGCGATATCTGCATAGAAGAGCAGAGGACCCTGTGGATAGGTAACGAATGCCATGAATATGCGTATCACAACGAGAATCCAATGCTATGCGAAGCGAGTCAGTCATCTCTACGCGGAAAAAGTCTGTATAGCTCACAATTGTAGTAGATAGGAATATTGCAACATTGGCAACGATGAAGGTCATGGTCGGTGTCCATGGCTGACTACTACTAAGCCGCCCGCCGAGCTCCCAATAACGCTTGACGAGCAAGTACAAAGAGACCGTGGAGAGGACAAAAAATATGCCATAGAAGAAGCTTTCGATGCATACTGTAGCGATATTGACGGGAACTAGTGCTACTTGGCCCATTGCGAGTCTCTGAGGGGAGCAGTAGTCGAAATGCTAGAGCAGTGAATGACTTGAGAACGAGTGATTGATCGGAACAGAGTAGGGAGTAGATACGTTCTGCGAACCTGCGCCATGACACGAGCATTTATATTGATCCATCCCATCAACGCATAGTTCTGCGCGCTCCTTTGACGTGCCCCAGGGACTGACAGATAGCTGCAGATGGCACCCAAATCAATTTCGAGTCGCTCCCATGGTGAGTTTCGGGTGCCGGTCCTTTCATAGCATCATGGCTCGACAAGCTGATCCCAACTGCCTTTTTTTTCGATTCCCTTTTATTGTCCGCAAGGGCCCAACTGCCTTGCCAGACTTCCTCCCACGGTCTCTCACGAATGCGAACAGTGTGACGAGTATGGGAGCCTGCCGCCGCTGTGAGGCAAGTGTGAGGAGTCTTGCGACATATGTACACGCATGCCAAGAGAGCAAGACTCTGCCTGGTTGGTGATATGAATCCGGTTGTCTTCAGTATCTGATGCAACTTGAAAACGCGGTGGACTTGGACGTTTGACATCGTGTGTCTATAAGCTAAGCGCCGAGCACTGTACATGGGCGCTTGATCATTTGTACTTAAAAATGCGGAAGATATCACGCAGAATGCAAGCACCACGCAATTGGAAGCCCCATCCAGAGGACTGGCGCTGTGGCCTCCCATACCGGGACAGATAGTCACTCGAATAGCGCCGCATGCTGCAGCAAACCCCTCGCTCGGAAGGTACATAGTGGGTGAGGAACAATGATTATCTGTCAACGGGGTCAATGTATCAACACATACTCCCGAATGATAGAGGTGTAAGAATAAGACTAGTCGCAAAATTAAACAGCACGGAGACGCACCAAAAGACGGAGATGGTCCCATCGCTACAGACTATATCCCCAGATCCATTGCGTTCACAAGGCTGAGTACGAAGCGAATGACTCATTCAATGGCGACGACCTGAAGGTGGTGGAACCATCTGTATAAGAAGGCGATGAGAATAAAGGGTAAGTTTGTCTGCTCCTGACAAGATTGCATACGTACGAAAGATAGCTTCCTCAATGCTACCAATGCACCCGGGCATTCCAGCCATGATGTTGCGCGATAGATGTTGTGTTGAACATGTGGTGCCAACTATTTCAATCCTTGATACCTACCCATGTTTTAGATCGGTCTCGTTCCCAGTCCATGTCATCTTCAACACGAGCTGATGATTGATGACAAGACCACTCAATTAGAGCTCGAGTCGTTCGGATGAAGTTGTGACTGGACTAGCGGAGCCGGGCCTCACGCGCTCCTTAGAAGTTATAAACTCGCCTACATAAAGCAGACGTACCTGAGGGCCAACACTTAAATCGAATAAACAAATGAAAAATATGAATACTGGCGCTGGAATTTCTGATGGCGGGACTGACTCTCTGCCAATCTATCCTCCTCCTCCCATGGATGTTTAGGTGATACTGAAATGATTCCACGGCCAACCTGCTTATTTCGCACACTTGTAGTCTCTCTGAGACTCGCCCGGCCACGTTTTTAGCCGGCCGCGGGTGTTCCCGCGGTCGGCCAACAAGTCGATTCGAGGTTTGCGGGGCTACAGTAAGTACTTATCGATAATATAGATTCTCCAGACTCGGCAGAAAAACTTTTATATCAAATCCGGAGAGCCAAATACACTATTTTCAGGTCCTAATATTATTTAACCGGAGAATGGAGAGGCCTGAGACAGGCGCCCACAAGTTCTATTTGCCTCTACGAGTTTTGGCGCGGATGGCCAGGTACGAGAACACGCTGATAGATGAGCGCTGAGTGTATGCACCCCAAAAAATTAGTCTCGTACTACCCAAACGCGTGTACGCGACCACAAAAATTTAGCTAGAAGCCTTTGAGGTAGCTTGCCTCGTCAGCGACCTTAAAATCTCGCACCTGCTCTACCTCGACTGTCTTCATGATATGGATAGTAGTCGACCCAGGCTCAGCACTGAAGTCCGAGCCTCCACCGGGACGATGATCCTGGAAGTTCTA